>NC_092178.1:0-300000 GCF_045791955.1 Oncorhynchus clarkii lewisi | reverse complement strand
TTCTTAACAGCACTATCAACAAGGCACTGCTCTACCTCCTTAACGGCATTATCAACAAGGCACTGCTCTGCCTTCCTAACAGCATTATCAACAAGGTGCTGCTCTGCCTTCTTAACAGCATTATCAACAAGGAGCTGCTCTACCTTCTTAACAGCATTATCAACAAGGCGCTGCTCTGCCTTAACATAATTATCAGCAAGCCGCTGCTCTGCCTTCTTAACAGCATTATTAACAAGGCACTGCTCTACCTTCTTAACAGCACTATCAACAAGGCATGTCCTACAGGCCCTAGTTTTGTCGCACCTGGACTACTGTTCAGTCGTGTGGTCAGGTGCCACAAAAAATAACTTAGGAAAATAGCAATTGGTCTAGAAAAGGGCAGCAAGTCTGGCCCTTGGATGTACACAGAGAGCTAATATTAATAATATACATGTCAATCTTTCCTGGCTCAAAGTGGAGGAGCGATTGACTTCATCACTGCTTGTATTTATTAGAGGTATTGACATGTTGAATGCACCGAGGTGTCTGTCTAAACTACTGGCACACAGCTCGGACACCCTTGCATACCCCACATGACATGCCAAAAGAGGTCTCTTCACAGTCTCCAAGTCCAGAACAGACTATGGGAGGTACACAGTACTACATAGAGCCATGACTACATGGAACTCTATTCCACAGTACTACATAGAGCCATGACTACATGGAACTCTATTCCACATCAAGTAACTCATTTAAAAACAGATAAAAAACACCTTATGGAACAGCGGAGACTGTGAAGCAACACAAACATAGGCACAGACACATGCATACACACACACACAGTAGAATATGCACTATACACACACATACACGTGGACTTGTACAGTATATATGTGGTAGTGGTGGAGTAGGGACCTGAGGGCACACAGTCTGTGAATATGTTGCAATGTTTTTTAAATGTTATAAACAGCCTTCATTTTGCTGACCCCAGGAAGAGTAGCTGCTGCCTTGGCAGGAACTAATGGGGATCCATAATAAACCCCAGGAAGATTAGCTGCTGCCTTGGCAGGAACTAATGGGGATCCATAATACACCCCAGGAAGAGTAGCTGCTGCCTTGACAGGAACTAATGGGGATCCATAGTAAACCCCAGGAAGAGTTGCTGCTGCTTTGGCAGGAACTAATTGGGATCCATAATAAACCCCAGGAAGAGTAGCTGCTGCCTTGTCAGGAACTAATGGGGATCCATAATAAACCCAGGAAGAGTTGCTGGTGCCTTGGCAGGAACTAATGGGGATCCATAATAAACCCAGGAAGAGTTGCTGGTGCCTTGGCAGGAACTACTGGGGATACATAATAAACCCAGGAAGAGTTGCTGGTGCCTTGGCAGGAACGAATGGGGATCCATAATAAACCCCAGGAAGAGTTGCTGGTGCCTTGGCAGGAACGAATGGGGATCCATAATAAACCCCAGGAAGAGTTGCTGGTGCCTTGGCAGGAAATAATGGGGATCCATAATAAACCCAGGAAGAGTTAGTGGTGCCTTGGCAGGAACTAATGAGGATCCATAATCAATACAAATACAAGCCAGAAGGTTAGAGAGCTTCAGGACAGACAAGAGCTCAATTCAGCAGGTTAGATAATGTCATGAAAGACAAGAGCTCTAATCAGCAGGTTAGAGAGCTTCAGGACAGACAAGAGCTCTAATCAGCAGGTTAGAGCGATTCAGGACAGGCTGTAGCTATATTCTAATCAACAGGAAAGAGAGCTTCAGGAAAGACAATAGCTCTAATCAGCAGGTTAGAGAGCTCCAGGACTGACAATAGCTCTAAACAACCGACCAGAGGGCTTCAGGAGAGACAATAGCTCAAATCAGCAGGTTCGAGAGCTTCAGGACAGACAATATCTCTGTTCAGAAGGTTTGTGGGCTTCAGGACAGGCTATAGCTATATTCTAATCAACAGGAAAGAGAGCTTCAGGACAGATAATAGCTCTATTCTACCCAACAAATTAGAGAGCAACAAATTAGAGAGCTTCTAAATAGCTCTAATCAACAGGTAAAAAGCTAAAGGAAAGACAATAGCTCTATTTCAGCAGATTAGAGAGTTTTTGGTGAAAATAGCTATCTTATTTTCAGCAGGGTATAGGCTTCTGGACATTCAATTGCTCTAATCAGCAGGTTAAAGAGCTTCAGGACAGACAAAAGCTCTAATCAGCAAGTTAGAGAGCTTCAGGATAGATAATAGCTCTAAACAACTGACCAGATGGCTTCAGGACAGACAACAGCTCTAATAAACAGTTTAGAGAGCTTCAGGGCAGACAATAGCTCATTTCTAATCAGCAGGTTGCATAGCCTCAGGACAGACCATTAATCTAATCAGCAGGTTAGAGAACTTCAGGACAGGCAAATGCTCTAATCAACAAGTTGGAGAGCTTCAGGACATTCAAGAGCTCTAATCAGCAGGTTAGAGAGCATCAGGAGAGACAAGAACTCTAGTCAGCAGGTTAAAGAGCTTCACGGCAGAACAAATCTCTAACCAACTGGCTACAGAGCTTCAGGACAGACAATAGCTCTAATCAGCAGGTTAAAGAGCTTCAGGACATGCAATAGCTCTAATCAGCAGGTTAGAGAACTTCAGGACATTCAATAACTTTAAGGACACATTTTTATTCTAAACAGGATGTTAGAGACCTGCAGGAAAGACAATAGCTCTAATCAGCAAGTTAGAGAGCTTCAGGACAGACACTATTTCTAATATAAACAGGAGGTTAGAGATCTTCAGGACAGACAAGAGCTCTAATCAACATGTTAGAGAGCTTCAGAACAGACAATATATCTAATCGAACCAGCAGGTTAGAGAGCTTCAGGACATTGAAGAGCTCTATTCAGCAGGTTAGGGAGCTTCAGGACAGACACTAGCTCTAATCAGCAGTTTAGAGAGCTTCAAGACAGACAAAATATTTATTCTTAACAGCATGTTAGAGACCTGCAGGAAAGACAATAGCTCTAATCAGCAAGTTAGAGAGCTTCAGGACAGACAATATTTCTAATCTATACAGCAGGTTAGAGACCTGCAGGAAAGACAATAGCTCTAATCAACAGGTTAGAGAGCTTCAATGCCATACAACTCTCCTTCCTGCAACTGCTCTTAAACGCAAATAAATCCAAATACATGCTTTTCAACCGTTCGCTGCCCGCACCCGCCCGCCCGACTAGCATCACTACTCTGCACGGTTCTGACCTAGAATATATGGACAACTAGAAATACCTAGATGTCTGGCTAGACTGTAAACTCTCCTTCCAGACATCTCCAATCTAAAATCAAATCTAGAATCAGCTTTCTATTTCACAATAAAGCATCCTTCACTCACGCCGCCAAACTTACCCTAGTAAAACTGACTATCCTACCGATCCTCGACTTCTGCGATGTCATCTACAAAATAGCTTCCAATACTCTACTCAGAAAATTGGATGTAGTCTATCACAGTGCCATCTGTTTTGTCACTAAAGCCCCTTATACCACCCACCACTGCGACCTGTATGCTCTAGACGGCTGGCCCTCGCTACATATTTGTCGCCAGACCCACTGGCTCCAGGTCATCTATAAGTCTATGCTAGGTAAAGCTCCGCCTTATCTCAGCTTACTGTTCATGATAACAACACCAACCCGTAGCACGCGCTCCAGCAGGTATATCTCACTGGTCATCCCCAAAGACAATACCTCATTTGGCCGCCTTACCTTCCAGTTCTCTGCTGCCAGTGACTGGAACGAATTGAATTTTTTTTTGCTGAAGCTGGAGACTTACATTTCCCTCACTAACTTTAAACATCAGCTATCTGAGCAGCTAACTGATCGCTGCAGCTGTATATAGTCCATCTGTAAATAACCCACCCAATCTACCTACCTCATCCCCATATTGTTTTTATTTACTTTTCTGCTCATTCACACACCAGTTTCACTACTTACACACCATCATCTGCTCATCGTCATCTGCTAAATTGTAATTACTTTGCTACTATGGCCTATTTATTGCCCTACCTCCATTTGCACGCACTGTATACAGATTTTCTTTTTTTCTATTGTGTTATTGACTGTACACTTGTTTATTCAACGTGTAACTCTGTGCTGTTGTTTGTGTTGCGCTGCTTTGCTTTATCTTGGCCAGGTCGCAGTTGTAAATGAGATCTTGTTCTCAACTATCCTACCTGGTTAAATAAAGATAAAAATAAAATAAAATTAAAAGAGAGTTTCAGGACAGACAATAGCTCTAATCAGCAGGTTAGAGAGTTTCAGGACAGACAATAGCTCTAATCAGCAGGTTAGAGAGCTTCAGGACAGACAATAGCTCTAATCAGCAGGTTAGAGAACTTCAGGACAGACAATAGCTCTAAT
This sequence comes from Oncorhynchus clarkii lewisi, assembly GCF_045791955.1. Taxonomy (NCBI): domain Eukaryota; kingdom Metazoa; phylum Chordata; class Actinopteri; order Salmoniformes; family Salmonidae; genus Oncorhynchus; species Oncorhynchus clarkii. The sequence continues at coordinate 295,627 of NC_092178.1, read as the reverse complement.
CAGCAGGTTAGAGAACTTCAGGACAGTCAATAGCTCTAATCAGCAGGTTAGAGAGCTTCAGGACAGACAATAGCTCTAATCAGCAGGTTAGAGAGCTTCAGGAAAGACAATAGCTCTAATCAACAGGTTATAGAGCTTCAGGACAGACAATAGCTCTAATCAGCAGGTTATAGAGCTTCAGGACAGACAATAGCTCTAATCAACAGGTTATAGAGCTTCAGGACAGACAATAGCTCTAATCAACAGGTTATAGAGCTTCAGGACAGACAATAGCTCTAATCAGCAGGTTAGAGAGCTTCAGGAAAGACAATAGCTCTAATCAACAGGTTATAGAGCTTCAGGACAGACAATAGCTCTAATCAGCAGGTTATAGAGCTTCAGGACAGACAATAGCTCTAATCAACAGGTTATAGAGCTTCAGGACAGACAATAGCTCTAATCAACAGGTTATAGAGCTTCAGGACAGACAATAGCTCTAATCAGCAGGTTAGAGAGCTTCAGGAAAGACAATAGCTCTAATCAACAGGTTATAGAGCTTCAGGACAGACAATAGCTATAGGACTGACTAACTACTAGTCTGCTGCTCACAAGAACATTGTTTTATTTGCCTAGGTTTAAGAAAACTCAATTTTAAATGTCTGCCAAATCAAAAGATACCCCTGAAAGATACTTCCGCTCAACAGTTCCCCCCATACCTTTCTTTCCCCTCCCCATGTCTCCAGATCCTATGACACTCTGACCCCATGTTGAGGCTATTATAGCCACTAGAAGCCCTCAGGGCCCAGGCTGTGGACTTCAGAGCTCGTTCTTCTTACCCCTCCTGTACTCCACTCTCATACTTTCTCTCCATTGAAGATATCATATAAAACACAGGAAAAATATGTTTTTTGGTTGTGCTGGGTCTTTAAATAGTATAACCCACAAGGAAGTGCATACAGCTGATGTCTACTGTTAAACTTTACGCCTGAAGACATTTGTAGCCCTATATGTAAAAAATATGGGTTAAAGGTTGTTTTTCGTGGAGATCTGGTGTGGGCATTTGAACTAACATTGTAAGCTCTAAACAGGGCTGGGAAACAGACTAACATTACTGGGGTTGATATGATAACAACGTATTTGCATATTCAGTGTACAACAAATAGAAGTAGTGTACATCTGCCCATGTCCACATTTTATGATCGGCTTTAAAGTCAAATGGTTGAATTCGTGAAACATGTGAGCTACTAATCATGATAATAATTCCATCATTGGATACTAACTATTTTATTCTCATTTTTGAGTCAGGGTCATATTTGATGAAAAAGTAATTTAAAAGGTTATTGAAATTAATTCTACAGCCCGTAAAAATTATTATTTCACTGAAAAAAATGAAGAAATAGACAAATGTCAAATGTCAATAGTGGGTCAAAATGTCATTAGTGTCAACATTCCAGTCCATGGAGAAGACAGACATGCAGTATGACATAGTCAGAACAAAACTGCAACATAAAGATGGCCACAAATCAAACCAGCAGGTACTGAAAATACAGCACCAAACAGAAGATAATGATGTGATAAATAAAGCAAGATATTTTATTCATAACATGGTAAATACACTGTTCTGCACAGTCATTTACAGATGATTCTAGCCCTAAAAGCCACTCAAAGTATTAAAAAGGCCTAAACCAAATAGTACTAAAACAAAAAGACCTCAAGTTGTTATTCACATAAACTGCAGCCTATTACAACTGACGGAAACTGCGAATTTGACAAGTCTATTCGCCGCCAACCTTAGTTTGCCTTTAACACAACCACAGTAATACTTCCAAAAGGTTAGAGGAAATGAATCCCAAATAATATAAACAAAAATTGTTACATATTTTTTACTAAAATATTAATGTCATAATAAAACATAAGTTTATTTATTTTGTCCCAAATTACAGCGCAAAAAGTCTCGTATGTCATGTTAAAGTCATCAAAGATCCTTTCCCCAGCTATGATCACTTACTTGTCCGTCTCCTGTGACATATTTTTCTTCCTCCACGATTCTTCCTTGTGAAACTGGACTTTCAAGTCAGAGCAGGTACTACTAGAGTGAGGCAGAGTTGGTGAGGGATGCCAGAACCTGGGTTACAGGTAAGTCGACTTTTCCTACCCTGCTTGTTTCACGCAGACAGTCCCTTCCTTTCTACCAGGCAGTTAGGCTTCACTGGACGCTGCTGCACCTCTGTGTGCTTTGTGCCAATACAGAGCAGCTAATCAATGATCTCCTATACAATAGTCAGTACATGAAAGGAATAATAAATCCTTGTTATAAAAAAAAGACTATATTTACCTCGCTTTGCTAAATAGGAATGAGTCAACTTTGTTGGAATTCTTTCAGTGTAAGGTATTTGGGTTGAAAGAAGGCAAGCCTATCGCTGATTGGTCCATCTACCGTGGTCTCAGCCTATCGGTGATTGGCTGCCTCGTCAGAAAAACAGGTAACACCCCCCCCCCTCACCTGTAGGGTTATATACCTAGAACTGACAATGTTACTGCATTCTGCATTGAAATAAACTGGCCTCTTCTTCAGTATTTTGCTATGTAATTTAGAAATGTTCTTGAAATACCATGACTGCTGGAATGAATGATAGGATGGGGGAGATGAGGATGGAATAGGAGAGGACTTGCAGCATGACTGCCCTGCCTTAAAGATAGGATAGACCTTCACTGACCTGTTGTTGATAGACATCAATGCCCTGGGCCTGAAATAGCCTACACACACACACATACACACACACACACACACACACACACACACACACACACACACACACACACACACACACACACACACACCTGGATAGGGATCTGAGATTGGAATTCTCCAGACACACGGTCAGAGCCACAGCTAAGCACAAGTTCCTCATGTAAAGCCATGTGTAATTCAAGTGTTTAGGATATTTACTCACATCACCTCATATAGTCACAGGTCACAGGTCACAGCCACAGGAATTAGGGCTGCCTAGGGTGCAGCAGCAACACCTAAAAAATAATAAAATAAAATAAATAAAATAAAAATGTGTCTTTTTTTTCTTACAAAAGTCGTGCACTGGGTCTTTAAAAGTCCTGTATTAGCGGACCGACATGGCCTTGTGCAGCCCGGGCTCAGGGACATTTAATATACATTTCTTTCTGATGGCTGGGTGGTGCCCAGCAATTTGTTGACACAATACCATTGTATTGTGGTACCATTGTATTGTGTGTTTGTGATGACTTCTAAAATGTTATGTTCCTATTCTGATATTTCATTATTTCTTATTGTTGTTGCATTGTCAAGAAGGAATGTGCTAGTAAGCATCTCGTTGAATGGTGTATACCATATGTATCTTGTACATACCACTAATAAAACTTGAAACTCCTGGTTAACAGACAATATACACTACTTTGTGGAGGAGAGAGGGTCACATGGTGCCATGGACACCTTCAGATGTTATCTCAACTCCACAGTCAGACTGTATCCATGGAGACCACCCTTCAGATGTTATCTCAACCCCACAGTCAGGCTGTATCCATGGAGACCACCCTTCAGATGTTATCTCAACTCCACAGTCAGACTGTATTCATGGAGACCACCCTTCAGATGTTATCTCAACCCCACAGTCAGACTGTATCCATGGAGACCACCCTTCAGATGTTATCTCAATCCCACAGTCAGACTGTATCCATGGAGACCACCCTTCAGATGTTATCTCAACCCCACAGTCAGGCTGTATCCATGGAGACCACCCTTCAGATGTTATCTCAACCCCACAGTCAGACTGTATCCATGGAAACCACCCTTCAGATGTTATCTCAACCCCACAGTCAGGCTGTATCCATGGAGACCACCCTTCAGATGTTATCTCAACCCCACAGTCCGACTGTATCCATGGAGACCACCCTTCAGATGTTATCTCAACCCCACAGTCAGGCTGTATCCATGGAGACCACCCTTCAGATGTTATCTCAACCCCACAGTCAGACTGTATCCATGGAGGCCACCCTTCAGATGTTATCTCAACCCCACAGTCAGACTGTATCCATGGAGACCACCCTTCAGATGTTATCTCAACCCCACAGTCACGCTTACCAAATGGCACCCTATCCCCTATATAGTGCACTACTTTTGACCAGGGCCTATAGTTGTTGTTGTAGATACCAATCAACCAGGACAAGAGGACTCACTCAGTCTGGTCTGGGAGTTGTGGGTCACATCATTGGTCAAGCCAATCTTCCACCTGGGGAAAAGGGAAGACCTGGGTCCATACATTTTATTCATTTCTGATTCATATATTTCATTCATGGTTGTTGGGGTGCTCAGACATTCCATTTTAGATTTTGCATTTAAACATTTTAGGAGTATTTTGCTTACTTTGTTGTATCAGTAAGTGTACTTACTAAGTTATTGTTGCAACTTCGGGAAGAAGCATTCATTTGCTTATGAATACTCTTGAGGCATAGGTTTCGCTATGGAAATACATACACTTTATTAGTGAAAAGTTCAGTTGAACAGTGAAGCTTTTGAGTCAGGCCTCCCTTTTGTGTGTTAGTGTGTGTTTGGCTAATGGTCACTATCCTCCCTTCTCTAATTTGTTTAAGTGAGCACCTGGGCTTTTCAATGCTGTGTGTAAATGGAGTTGCTAAATAAATACAGGTGGGGTCCTCTTGCAAAGAGCAGAGCATGCAAGGCATTCCCTCAACAACAGTCACAAATGGATTAGGGTTAATGCTGCGAAACCACAACACTGAGAGAAATAGAGAGAGAACAGAGAAACAGAGAGAGATACGAGCAAGAGGGAGAGAGAGCAGGGAGAGAGAAGAGCGAAAGAGAGAGAACAGAGAGAGAAGAGAGAAAGAATAGAGAGAACAGAGAGAGAACAGAGAGAGAGAGAAGAGAAAAAACAGAGAGAGAACAGAGCAGAGAGAGAGAGAGAGAGAGCGAGAGAGAGAGAGGAGCTGATCTGTTCTACTGGCTGATTGGTCCTTTTTTTTTACAGATGTGGTGAAATGATTCAGACTATAATGTGATTCCACATGCTAAATACTTTCCAGGCATTTCTACCTATTTTCATCCCCTTTGGAATGTGTAACATCTAATAGTATTCCCTTCTGACAGTTGAGAATCTACTTAACAGACGGTATAGAGACAGGCAGGGGCATGTCAGAGGTTAGGATGTATAGAGACAGGCAGAGGTATGTCAGGGGTTAGGATGTATACAGACAGGCAGGGGTATGAAAGACATGTCAGAGGTATGTCAGGGGTTAGGATGTATACAGACAGGCAGGGGTATGTCAGAGGTTAGGATGTATACAGACAGGCAGGGGTATGTCAGAGGTTAGGATGTATAGAGACAGGCAGGGGTATATCAGGGGTTAGGATGTATAGAGACAGGCAGGGGCATGTCAGAGGTTAGGATGTATACAGACAGGCAGGGGCATGTCAGAGGTTAGGAGCTTCCTCTGTACCTAAAATGAATGTGTGCTGCTGTGGTAAAGGTGAAAGGTGTACCTGCATGCATGGTATTACTTCAGGGAAAAGGAAGCTTGTCTGGGCTTGGCTGGGATCTGTGTGTGTACCTGTTTGACAGGTAACCATAAGCAGAGATTGCAGAGGGAGATGGCAGTGTGCTTGAATGTAACAGACAGGGCCCAGGTTGATCCCCTCCGCTCCACTCGGCTTTACGCTCAATGCAGATTGGGGCTCAGATGAAGTCTCCTGGCTCACCAGCATCACATTCCACTGGCTCTTAAAGGGGCAGCAGCATCACAATTCACTGGCTCTTAAAGGGGCAGCAGCATCACAATCCACTGGCTTGGTAGCCTAGTGGTTAGCATTGGGTCAGTAACCGAAAGGCCAGTAACCAAAATCCCAGAGCTGACAAGGTAGAAATCTGTCGTTCTGCCCCTTAACAAGGCAGTTAACCCACTGTTCCCCGGGAGCTGAAGAGGTGGCTGTTGACTAAGGCAGCCCCCCTCACCTCTCTGATTCAGTTGGACTTCTGACAACTGACTACATTCAGTAGACAACTGACTAGGTATCCCCCTTTCCCTCTTAAAGGGGCATCAGCTTCATATTCCACTGGCTCTTTTTTTATTTTTTTTTATTTTACCTTTATTTAACCAGGCAAGTCAGTTAAGAACAAATTCTTATTTTCAATGACGGCCTAGGAACAGTGGGTTAACTGCCTGTTCAGGGGCAGAATGACAGATTTGTACCTTGTCAGCTCGGGGGTTTGAACTTGCAACCTTCCGGTTACTAGTCCAACACTCTAACCACTAGGCTACCCTAGTGCAGCATCACATTCCACTGGCACTTAAAGGGGCGGCAGCATCACATTCCACTGGCACTTAAAGGGGCGGCAGCATCACATTCCAGTGGCACTTAAAGGTGTGGCAGCATCACATTCCAGTGGCTCTTAAAGGGGCGGCAGCATCACATTCCAGTGGCACTTAAAGGGGCAGCAGCATCATATTCCACTGGCTCTTAAAAGAGCAGCAGCATCACATTCTGCTGGCTCTTCAAGGCATATCAAATCTAATTTTATTTGTCACATCAGCTATATACAGGGGGTACTGGTACAGAGTCAATGTGGAGGCTATATACAGGGGGTACCGGTACAGAGTCAATGTGGAGGCTATATACAGGGGGTACCGGTACAGAGTCAATGTGGAGGCTATATACAGGGGGTACCGGTACAGAGTCAATGTGGAGGCTATATACAGGGGGTACCGGTACAGAGTCAATGTGGAGGCTATATACAGGGGGTACCGGTACAGAGTCAATGTGGAGGCTATATACAGGGGGTACCGGTACAGAGTCAATGTGGAGGCTATATACAGGGGGTACCGGTACAGAGTCAATGTGGAGGCTATATGCAGGGGGTACCGGTACAGAGTCAATGTGGAGGCTATGTACAGGGAGTACCGGTACAGAGTCAATGTGCAGGGTATGGGGTAGTAACGAGGCTAAATACAGGGGGTACCGGTACCAAGTCAATGTGCAGGGTATGGGGTAGTAAGGCTATATACAGGGGGTACCGGTACAGAGTCAATGTGGAGGCTATATACAGGGGGTACCGGTACAGAGTCAATGTGGAGGCTATATACAGGGGGTACCGGTACAGAGTCAATGTGGAGGCTATATGCAGGGGGTACCGGTACAGAGTCAATGTGGAGGCTATGTACAGGGAGTACCGGTACAGAGTCAATGTGCAGGGTATGGGGTAGTAACGAGGCTATATACAGGGGGTACCGGTACAGAGTCAATGTGGAGGCTATATACAGGGGGTACCGGTACAGAGTCAATGTGGAGGCTATATACAGGGGGTACCGGTACAGAGTCAATGTGGAGGCTATATACAGGGGGTACCAGTACAGAGTCAATGTGGAGGCTATATACAGGGGGTACCGGTACAGAGTCAATGTTGAGGCTATATACAGGGGGTACCGGTACAGAGTCAATGTGGAGGCTATATACAGGAGGTACCAGTACAGAGTGAATGTGGAAGGCTATATACAGGGGGTACCGGTACAGAGTCAATGTGGAGGGTATATACAGGGGGTATCGGTACAGAGTCAATGTGGAGGCTATATACAGGGGGTACCGGTACAGAGTCAATGTGGAGGCTATATACAGGTTGTTACGGTACAGAGTCAATGTGGAGGCTATATACAGGGGGTACCGGTACCGAGTCAATGTGGAGGCTATATACAGGGGGTACTGGTACAGAGTCAGTGTGGAGGCTATATACAGGGGGTACCGGTACCGAGTCAATGTGCAGGGTTACGGGGTAGTAACGAGGCTAAATACAGAGGGTACCGGTACCGAGTCAATGTGCAGGGTAAAGGGGTAATAACGAGGCTAAATACAGGGGGTACCGGTACCGAGTCAATGTGCAGGGTATGGGGTAGTAACGAGGCTAAATACAGGGGGTACCGGTACAGAGTCAATGTGCGGGGGTACGGGGTAGTAACGAGGCTAAATACAGGGGGTACCGGTACCGAGTCAATGTGCAGAGTATGGGGTAGTAACGAGGCTAAATACAGTGGGTACCGGTACCGAGTCAATGTGCAGGGTATGGGGTAATAACGAGGCTAAATACAGGGGGTACCGGTACAGAGTCAATGTGCAGGGGTACGGGGTAGTAACGAGGCTAAATACAGGGGGTACCGGTACCGAGTCAATGTGCAGAGTATGGGGTAGTAACGAGGCTAAATACAGGGGTACCGGTACCGAGTCAATGTGCAGGGTATGGGGTAATAACGAGGCTAAATACAGGGGGTACCGGTACCGAGTCAATGTGCAGGGTATGGGGTAGTAACGAGGCTAAATACAGGGGGTACCGGTAATGAGTCAATGTGCAGGGTATGGGGTAGTAACGAGGCTAAATACAGGGGGTACCGGTACCGAGTCAATGTGCAGGGGTACAGGGTAGCCGAGGTAATTGAGGTAATATGAACATGAAGGTAGGGCTAAGGTGACTATGCATAGATAATGAACAGAGAGTAGCAGCGGCGTAAAGACGTAATGCAAATAGTCTGAGTAGTAATTTGATTAACTGTGTAGCAGTCTTGTGGGTTAAGTGTAGAAGCTGTTATGGAGCCTTTTGGACCTAGGCTTGGCGCAGCATCCCATTCCACTGGCTTTTAAAGGGGCAGCAGCATCCAATTCCACTGGCTCTTAAAGGGACAGCAGCATCATATGCTCTGGCTGGCATTCGTATCCTTCTCACCCCAAAAAATGTCTTGCAGAATCAGCAAGCCTCTCTCGATAGAGGAGAGGAGAGAAATGGAGAGGAGAAGAGAGAAATGGAGAGGAGAGAAATTGAGAGGAGAGAAATGGAGAGGAGAGAAATGGAGAGGAGTGAAATGGAGAGGAGTGGAATGGAGAGGAGAGGAATTGAGAGGAGAGGAATGCAGAGGAGAGGAGTGGAGAGGAGATGAATGGAGAGGAGAGGAGTGGAGAGAAATGGAGAGGAGAGAAATGGAGAGGGGAGAAATGGATGGGAGAGAAACGGAGTGGAGAGAAATGGAGAGGAGAGGAATGGAGAGTAGAGGAATGTAGAGTAGAGGAGTGGAGAGAAATGGAGAGGAGAGAAATGGAGAGGGGAGAAATGGAGAGGAGAGAAACGGAGTGGAGAGAAATGGAGAGTAGAGAATTTGAGAGGAGAGGAATGGAGAGGAGCAGAATGGAGAGGAGAGAAAAGGAGAGGAGAGAAATGGAAAGGAGAGGAGCAGAATTGAGAGGAGAGAAATGGGGAAGCGAGAAATGGAGAGGAGAGGAATGGAAAGGAGAGAAATGAAGAGGAGTGGAGAGAAATGGAGAGGAGAGAAATGGAGAGGAGAGAAATGGAGAGGAGAGAAACGGAGTGGAGCGAAATGAAGAGGAGAGAAATGGAGAAGCGAGAAATGGAGAGGAGAGAAATGGAGAGGAGAGAAATGGAGAGGAGAGAAACGGAGTGGAGAGAAATGGAGAGGGGAGAAATTGAGAGGAGAGGAGCAGAATTGAGAGGAGAGAAATGGGGAAGCGAGAAATGGCGAGGAGAGGAATGGAGAGGAGAGAAATTAAGAGGAGTGGAGAGAAATGGAGAGGAGAGAAATGGAGAGGAGAGAAACAGAGTGGAGAGAAATGGAGAGGCGAGAAATGGAGAGGCGAGAAATGGAGAGGAGAGAAATGGAGAGGAGAGGAGCAGAATGGAGAGAAGAGAAATGTAGAGGAGAGAAACGGAGTGGAGAGAAATGGAGAGGAGAGGAGCAGAATGGATAGGAGAGAAATGGAGAGGTGAGAAATGGAGAGGATAGGAATGGAGAGGAGAGAAATGAAGAGTTGAGGAGTGGAGAGAAATGGAGAGGAGCGGAATGGAGAGGAGAAAAATGAAGAGGAGAGGAGTGGAGAGAAATGGAGAGGAGAGAAATGGAGAGGAGAGAAATGGAGAGGAGAGAAGTGGAGAGGAGAGGAATGGAGAGGAGAGAAATGGATTGGAGAGAAATAGAGAGGAGAGAAATGGAGAGGAGAGGAGCAGAATGGAAAGGAGAGAAATTGAGAGGATAGGAATGGAGAGGAGAGAAATGAAAAGGAGAGGGGTGGAGCGAAATGGAGAGGAGAGGAATGTAGAGGAGAGAAATGAAGAGGAGAGGAGTGGAGAAATGGAGTGGAGAGAAATGGAGAGCAGAGAAACGGAGTGGAGAGAAATGGAGAGGAGAGAAATGGAGAGGAGAGGAATGGAGAGGAGAGAAATGGATTGGAGAGAAATAGAGAGGAGAGAAATGGAGAGGAGAGGAGCAGAATGGAAAGGAGAGAAATTGAGAGGATAGGAATGGAGAGGAGAGAAATGAAAAGGAGAGGGGTGGAGAGAAATGGAGAGGAGAGGAATGTAGTGGAGAGAAATGAAGAGGAGAGGAGTGGAGAAATGGAGAGGAGAGAAATGGAGAGGAGAGAAACGGAGTGGAGAGAAATGGAGAGGAGAGAAATGGAGAGGAGAGGAGCAGAATGGAAAGGAGAGAAATTGAGAGGTGAGAAATGGAGAGGATAGGAATGGAGAGGAGAGAAATGAAGAAGAGAGGAGTGGAGAGAAATGGAGAGGAGAGAAATGGAGAGGAGAGAAACGGAGTGGAGAGAAATGGAGAGGAGAGGAATGGAGAGGAGAGAAACGGAGTGGAGAGAAATGGAGAGGAGAGAAATGGAGAGGAGAGGAATGGAGAGGAGAGAAATGAAGAGGAGAGAAATGGAGAGGAGAGGAATGGAGAGGAGAGAAACGGAGTGGAGAGAAATGGAGAGGAGAGAAATGGAGAGGAGAGGAATGGAGAGGAGCAGAATGGAGAGGAGAGAAATGGAGAGGAGAGGAATGGAGAGGAGAGAAATGAAGAGGAGAGGAGTGGAGAGAAATGGAGAGGAGAGAAATGGAGAGGAGAGAAATGGAGAGGAGTGAAATGGAGAGGAGTGGAATGGAGAGGAGAGGAATTGAGAGGAGAGGAATGGAGAGGAGACGAGCAGAATGGAGAGAAGATAAATGGAGAGGAGAGAAACGGAGTGGAGAGAAATGGAGAGGAGAGGAGTGGAGAGGAGAGAAATAGAGAGGATAGAAATGGAGAGGAGACGAGCAGAATGGAAAGGAGAGAAATGGAGAGGATAGGAATGGAGAGGAGAGAAATGAAAAGGAGAGGAGTGGAGAGAAATGGAGAGGAGAGGAATGGAGAGGAGAGGAATGAAGAGGAGAGGAGTGGAGAGAAATGGAGAGGAGAGAAATGGAGAGGACAGGAGCAGAATGGAAAGGAGAGAAATGGAGAGGTGATAAATTGAGAGGATAGGAATGGAGAGGAGAGAAATTAAGAGGAGAGGAGTGGCGAGAAATGGAGAGGAGATAAATGGAGAGGAGAGAAATGGAGAGGAGAGGAATGGAGAGGAGCAGAATGGAGAGGAGAGAAATGGAGAGGAGAGAAGCAGAGTGGAGAGAAATGGAGAGGAAAGAAATGAAGAGGAGAGGAGTGAAGAGAAATGGAGAGGAGAGAAATGTAGAGGAGAGGAATGGAGAGGAGCTGAATGGAGAGGAGAGAAATGGAGAGGAGAGGAATGGAGAGGAGAGAAATGAAGAGGAGAGGAGTGGAGAGAAATGGAGAGGAGAGAAATGGAGAGGAGAGAAATGGAGAGGAGTGAAATGGAGAGGACTGGAATGGAGAGGAGAGGAATTGAGAGGAGAGGAATGGAGATAAATGGAGAGGAGAGAAATGGAGAGGAGAGGAATGGAGAGGAGAAGAATGGAGAGGAGAGAAATGGAGAGGAGAGGAATGAAGAGGAGAGGAGTGGAGAGAAATGGAGAGGAGAGAAATGGAGAGGAGAGAAGCAGAGTGGAGAGAAATGGAGAGGAAAGAAATGAAGAGGAGAGGAGTGGAGAGAAATGGAGAGGTGATAAATGGAGAGGATATGAATGGAGAGGAGAGAAATGAAGAGGAGAGGAGTGGAGAGAAATTGAGAGGAGAGAAATGGAGAGGAGAGGAATTGAGAGGAGCAGAATGGAGAGGAGAGAAATGGAGAGGAGAGGAATGGAGAGGAGAGAAATGAAGAGGAGAGGAGTGGAGAGAAATGGAGAGGAGAGAAATGGAGAGGAGAGAAATGGAGAGGAGTGAAATGGAGAGGAGTGGAATGGAGAGGAGAGGAATTGAGAGGAGAGGAATGGAGAGAAATGGAGAGGAGAGAAGTGGAGAGGAGAGGAATGGAGAGGAGCAGAATGGAGAGAAGAGCAATGGAGAGGAGAGAAATGGAGAGGAGAGTAACGGAGTGGAGAGAAATGGAGAGGAGAGAAATGGAGAGGAGAGGAGCAGAATGGAAAGGAGAGAAATGGAGAGGAGAGGAATGGAGAGGAGCAGAAAAGAGAGGAGAGAAATTGAGAGGAGAGGAATGGAGAGGAGAGAAATGAAGAGGAGAGGAGTGGAGAGAAATGGAGAGGAGAGAAATGGAGAGGAGAGAAATGGAGAGGAGAGAAATGGAGAGGAGAGGAATGGAGAGGAGCAGAATGGAGAAGAGAGAAATGGAGAGGAGAGAAGTGGAGAGGAGAGGAATGGAGAGGAGCAGAATGGAGAGGAGAGAAATGGAGTGGAGAGAAATGGAGAGGAGAGAAATGGAGAGGAGAGGAGCAGAATGGAAAGGAGAGAAATGGAGAGGTGAGAAATGGAGAGGATAGGAATGGAGAGGAGAGAAATGAAGAGGAGAGGAGTGGAGAGAAATGAGGAGGAGAGAAATGGAGAGGAGAGAAATGGAGAGGAGAGGAATGGAGAGGAGCAGAGAGGAGAGGAGAGAAATGAGGGGAGGAAAACGGAGTGGAGAGAAATGGAGAGGAGAGAAATGAAGAGGAGAGGAGTGGAGAGAAATGGAGAGGAGAGAAATGGAGAGGAGAGGAATGGAGAGGAGCAGAATGGAGAGGAGAGAAATGGAGAGGAGAGGAATGGAGAGGAGAGAAATGAAGAGGAGTGGAGAGAAATGGAGAGGAGAGAAATTGAGAGGAGAGAAATGGAGAGGAGAGAAACGGAGTGGAGAGAAATGAAGAGGAGAGAAATGGAGAGGCGGGAAATGGAGAGGAGAGAATTGGAGAGGAGAGAAATGGAGAGGAGCAGAATGGAGAGAAGAGAAATGGAGAGGGGAGAAACGGAGTGGAGAGAAATGGAGAGGGGAGAAATGGAGAGAAGAGGAGCAGAATTGAGAGGAGAGAAATGGGGAAGCGAGAAATGGCGAGGAGAGGAATGGAGAGGAGAGAAATTAAGAGGAGTGGAGAGAAATGGAGAGGAGAGAAGTGGAGAGGAGAGAAATGGAGAGGAGAGAAACGGAGTGGAGAGAAATGGAGAGGCGAGAAATGGAGAGGCGAGAAATGGAGAGGAGAGAAATGGAGAGGAGAGGAGCAGAATGGAGAGAAGATAAATGGAGAGGAGAGAAACGGAGTGGAGAGAAATGGAGAGGAGAGGAGCAGAATGGAAAGGAGAGAAATGGAGGTGAGAAATGGAGAGGATATGAATGGAGAGGCGAGAAATGAAGAGGAGAGGAGTGGAGAGAAATGGAGAGGAGCGAAATGGAGAGGAGAAAAATGAAGAGGAGAGGAGTGGAGAGAAATGGAGAGGAGAGAAATGGAGAGGAGAGAAATGGAGAGGAGAGGAGCAGAATGGAAAGGAGAGAAATGGAGAGGATAGGAATGGAGAGGAGAGAAATGGAGAGGAGAGGAATGGAGAGGAGAGAAATGAAGAGGAGTGGAGAGAAATGGAGAGGAGAGAAATTGAGAGGAGAGAAATGGAGAGGAGAGAAACGGAGTGGAGAGAAATGAAGAGGAGAGAAATGGAGAGGCGGGAAATGGAGAGGAGAGAATTGGAGAGGAGAGAAATGGAGAGGAGCAGAATGGAGAGAAGAGAAATGGAGAGGGGAGAAATGGAGAGAAGAGGAGCAGAATTGAGAGGAGAGAAATGGGGAAGCGAGAAATGACGAGGAGAGGAATGGAGAGGAGAGAAATTAAGAGGAGTGGAGAGAAATGGAGAGGAGAGAAGTGGAGAGGAGCAGAATGGAGAGAAGATAAATGGAGAGGAGAGAAACGGAGTGGAGAGAAATGGAGAGGAGAGGAGAAGAATGGAAAGGAGAGAAATGGAGGTGAGAAATGGAGAGGATATGAATGGAGAGGCGAGAAATGAAGAGGAGAGGAGTGGAGAGAAATGGAGAGGAGCGAAATGGAGAGGAGAAAAATGAAGAGGAGAGGAGTGGAGAGAAATGGAGAGGAGAGAAATGGAGAGGAGAGAAATGGAGAGGAGAGGAGCAGAATGGAAAGGAGAGAAATGGAGAGGATAGGAATGGAGAGGAGAGAAATGAAAAGGAGAGGAGTGGAGAGAAATGGAGAGGAGAGGAATGGAGAGGAGAGGAATGAAGAGGAGAGGAGTGGAGAGAAATGGAGAGGAGATAAATGGAGAGGAGAGAAATGGAGAGGAGAGGAATGGAGAGGAGAGGAATGGAGAGGAGAGAAATGAAGAGGAGAGGAGTGGAGAGAAATGGAGAGGAGAGAAATGGAGAGGAGAGAAATGGGGAGGAGTGAAATGGAGAGGAGTGGAATGGAGAGGAGAGGAATTGAGAGGAGAGGAATGGAGAGGAGAGGAGCAGAATGGAGAGAAGATAAATGGAGAGGAGAGAAACGGAGTGGAGAGAAATGGAGAGGAGAGGAGCAGAATGGAAAGGAGAGAAATGGAGGTGAGAAATGGAGAGGATATGAATGGAGAGGCGAGAAATGAAGAGGAGAGGAGTGGAGAGAAATGGAGAGGAGCGAAATGGAGAGGAGAAAAATGAAGAGGAGAGGAGTGGAGAGAAATGGAGAGGAGAGAAATGGAGAGGAGAGAAATGGAGAGGAGAGAAGTGGAGAGGAGAGGAATGGAGAGGAGCAGAATGGAGAGAAGAGAAATAGAGAGGATAGAAATGGAGAGGAGAGGAGCAGAATGGAAAGGAGAGAAATGGAGAGGATAGGAATGAGAGGAGAGAAATGAAAAGGAGAGGAGTGGAGAGAAATGGAGAGGAGAGGAATGGAGAGGAGAGGAATGAAGAGGAGAGGAGTGGAGAGAAATGGAGAGGAGAGAAATGGAGAGGACAGGAGCAGAATGGAAAGGAGAGAAATGGAGAGGTGATAAATTGAGAGGATAGGAATGGAGAGGAGAGAAATTAAGAGGAGAGGAGTGGAGAGAAATGGAGAGGAGATAAATGGAGAGGAGAGAAATGGAGAGGAGAGGAATGGAGAGGAGCAGAATGGAGAGGAGAGAAATGGAGAGGAGAGAAGCAGAGTGGAGAGAAATGGAGAGGAAAGAAATGAAGAGGAGAGGAGTGAAGAGAAATGGAGAGGAGAGAAATGTAGAGGAGAGGAATGGAAAGGAGCCGAATGGAGAGGAGAGAAATGGAGAGGAGAGGAATGGAGAGGAGAGAAATGAAGAGGAGAGAAATGGGGAGGAGTGAAATGGAGAGGAGTGGAATGGAGAGGAGAGGAATTGAGAGGAGAGGAATGGAGAGGAGAGGAGCAGAATGGAGAGAAGATAAATGGAGAGGAGAGAAACGGAGTGGAGAGAAATGGAGAGGAGAGGAGCAGAATGGAAAGGAGAGAAATGGAGGTGAGAAATGGAGAGGATATGAATGGAGAGGCGAGAAATGAAGAGGAGAGGAGTGGAGAGAAATGGAGAGGAGAGAAATGGAGAGGAGAGAAATGGAGAGGAGAGAAGTGGAGAGGAGAGGAATGGAGAGGAGCAGAATGGAGAGAAGAGAAATAGAGAGGATAGAAATGGAGAGGAGAGGAGCAGAATGGAAAGGAGAGAAATGGAGAGGATAGGAATGGAGAGGAGAGAAATGAAAAGGAGAGGAGTGGAGAGAAATGGAGAGGAGAGGAATGGAGAGGAGAGGAATGAAGAGGAGAGGAGTGGAGAGAAATGGAGAGGAGAGAAATGGAGAGGACAGGAGCAGAATGGAAAGGAGAGAAATGGAGAGGTGATAAATTGAGAGGATAGGAATGGAGAGGAGAGAAATTAAGAGGAGAGGAGTGGAGAGAAATGGAGAGGAGATAAATGGAGAGGAGAGAAATGGAGAGGAGAGGAATGGAGAGGAGCAGAATGGAGAGGAGAGAAATGGAGAGGAGAGAAGCAGAGTGGAGAGAAATGGAGAGGAAAGAAATGAAGAGGAGAGGAGTGAAGAGAAATGGAGAGGAGAGAAATGTAGAGGAGAGGAATGGAAAGGAGCCGAATGGAGAGGAGAGAAATGGAGAGGAGAGGAATGGAGAGGAGAGAAATGAAGAGGAGAGAAATGGGGAGGAGTGAAATGGAGAGGAGTGGAATGGAGAGGAGAGGAATTGAGAGGAGAGGAATGGAGAGGAGAGGAGCAGAATGGAGAGAAGATAAATGGAGAGGAGAGAAACGGAGTGGAGAGAAATGGAGAGGAGAGGAGCAGAATGGAAAGGAGAGAAATGGAGGTGAGAAATGGAGAGGAGAGAAATGGAGAGGCGAGAAATGAAGAGGAGAGGAGTGGAGAGAAATGGAGAGGAGAGAAATGGAGAGGAGAGAAATGGAGAGGAGAGAAGTGGAGAGGAGAGGAATGGAGAGGAGCAGAATGGAGAGAAGAGAAATAGAGAGGATAGAAATGGAGAGGAGAGGAGCAGAATGGAAAGGAGAGAAATGGAGAGGATAGGAATGGAGAGGAGAGAAATGAAAAGGAGAGGAGTGGAGAGAAATGGAGAGGAGAGGAATGGAGAGGAGAGGAATGAAGAGGAGAGGAGTGGAGAGAAATGGAGAGGAGAGAAATGGAGAGGATAGGAATGGAGAGGAGAGAAATTAAGAGGAGAGGAGTGGAGAGAAATGGAGAGGAGATAAATGGAGAGGAGATGAAATGGAGAGGAGAGAAATGGAGAGGAGCAGAATGGAGAGGATGAGAAATGGAGAGGAGAGAAGCAGAGTGGAGAGAAATGGAGAGGAAAGAAATGAAGAGGAGAGGAGTGAAGAGAAATGGAGAGGAGAGAAATGTAGAAGAGAGGAATGGAGAGGAGCCGAATGGAGAGGAGAGAAATGGAGAGGAGAGGAATGGAGAGGAGAGACATGAAGACGAGAGGAGTGGAGAGAAATGGAGAGGAGAGAAATGGAGAGGAGAGAAATGGAGAGGAGTGAAATGGAGAGGACTGGAATGGAGAGGAGAAGAATTGAGAGGAGAGGAATGGAGATAAATGGAGAGGAGAGAAATGGAGAGGAGAGGAATGGAGAGGAGAAGAATGGAGAGGAGAGAAATGGAGAGGAGAGGAATGAAGAGGAGAGGAGTGGAGAGAAATAGAGAGGAGAGAAATGGAGAGGAGATAAGCAGAGTGGAGAGAAATGGAGAGGAAAGAAATGAAGAGGAGAGGAGTGGAGAGAAATGGAGAGGTGATAAATGGAGAGGATATGAATGGAGAGGAGCAGAATGGAGAGGAGAGAAATGGAGAGGAGAGGAATGGAGAGGAGAGAAATGAAGAGGAGAGGAGTGGAGAGAAATGGAGAGGAGAGAAATGGAGAGGAGAGAAATGGAGAGGAGTGAAATGGAGAGGAGTGGAATGGAGAGGACAGGAATTGAGAGGAGAGCAATGGAGAGAAATGGAGAGGAGAGAAGTGGAGAGGAGAGGAATGGAGAGGAGCAGAATGGAGAGAAGAGCAATGGAGAGGAGAGAAATGGAGAGGAGAGAAACGGAGTGGAGAGAAATGGAGAGGAGAGAAATGGAGAGGAGAGGAGCAGAGTGGAGAGAAATGGAGAGGAAAGAAATGAAGAGGAGCAGAATGGAAAGGAGAGAAATGGAGGTGAGAAATGGAGAGGATATGAATGGAGAGGCGAGAAATGAAGAGGAGAGGAGTGGAGAGAAATGGAGAGGAGCGAAATGGAGAGGAGAAAAATGAAGAGGAGAGGAGTGGAGAGAAATGGAGAGGAGAGAAATGGAGAGGAGAGAAATGGAGAGGACAGAAGTGGAGAGGAGAGGAATGGAGAGGAGCAGAATGGAGAGAAGAGAAATAGAGAGGATAGAAATGGAGAGGAGAGGAGCAGAATGGAAAGGAGAGAAATGGAGAGGATAGGAATGAGAGGAGAGAAATGAAAAGGAGAGGAGTGGAGAGAAATGGAGAGGAGAGGAATGGAGAGGAGAGGAATGAAGAGGAGAGGAGTGGAGAGAAATGGAGAGGAGAGAAATGGAGAGGACAGGAGCAGAATGGAAAGGAGAGAAATGGAGAGGTGATAAATTGAGAGGATAGGAATGGAGAGGAGAGAAATTAAGAGGAGAGGAGTGGAGAGAAATGGAGAGGAGATAAATGGAGAGGAGAGAAATGGAGAGGAGAGGAATGGAGAGGAGCAGAATGGAGAGGAGAGAAATGGAGAGGAGAGAAGCAGAGTGGAGAGAAATGGAGAGGAAAGAAATGAAGAGGAGAGGAGTGAAGAGAAATGGAGAGGAGAGAAATGTAGAGGAGAGGAATGGAAAGGAGCCGAATGGAGAGGAGAGAAATGGAGAGGAGAGGAATGGAGAGGAGAGAAATGAAGAGGAGAGAAATGGGGAGGAGTGAAATGGAGAGGAGTGGAATGGAGAGGAGAGGAATTGAGAGGAGAGGAATGGAGAGGAGAGGAGCAGAATGGAGAGAAGATAAATGGAGAGGAGAGAAACGGAGTGGAGAGAAATGGAGAGGAGAGGAGCAGAATGGAAAGGAGAGAAATGGAGGTGAGAAATGGAGAGGATATGAATGGAGAGGCGAGAAATGAAGAGGAGAGGAGTGGAGAGAAATGGAGAGGAGAGAAATGGAGAGGAGAGAAATGGAGAGGAGAGAAGTGGAGAGGAGAGGAATGGAGAGGAGCAGAATGGAGAGAAGAGAAATAGAGAGGATAGAAATGGAGAGGAGAGGAGCAGAATGGAAAGGAGAGAAATGGAGAGGATAGGAATGGAGAGGAGAGAAATGAAAAGGAGAGGAGTGGAGAGAAATGGAGAGGAGAGGAATGGAGAGGAGAGGAATGAAGAGGAGAGGAGTGGAGAGAAATGGAGAGGAGAGAAATGGAGAGGACAGGAGCAGAATGGAAAGGAGAGAAATGGAGAGGTGATAAATTGAGAGGATAGGAATGGAGAGGAGAGAAATTAAGAGGAGAGGAGTGGAGAGAAATGGAGAGGAGATAAATGGAGAGGAGAGAAATGGAGAGGAGAGGAATGGAGAGGAGCAGAATGGAGAGGAGAGAAATGGAGAGGAGAGAAGCAGAGTGGAGAGAAATGGAGAGGAAAGAAATGAAGAGGAGAGGAGTGAAGAGAAATGGAGAGGAGAGAAATGTAGAGGAGAGGAATGGAAAGGAGCCGAATGAGAGGAGAGAAATGGAGAGGAGAGGAATGGAGAGGAGAGAAATGAAGAGGAGAGAAATGGGGAGGAGTGAAATGGAGAGGAGTGGAATGGAGAGGAGAGGAATTGAGAGGAGAGAATGGAGAGGAGAAGAGCAGAATGGAGAGAAGATGGAGAGGAGAGAAACGGAGTGGAGAGAAATGAGAGGAGAGGAGCAGAATGAAAGGAGAGAAATGGAGGTGAGAAATGGAGAGGAGAGAAATGGAGAGGCGAGAGAAGAGGAGAGGAGTGGAGAGGAGAGGAGAGAAATGGAGAGGAGAGAGAAATAGAGGAGAGGAATGGAATGGAGAGGAGAGGAAATGAAGAGGAGAGAAATGGGGAGGAGTGAAATGGAGAGGAGTGGAATGGAGAGGAGAGGAATTGAGAGGAGAGGAATGGAGAGGAGAAGAGCAGAATGGAGAGAAGATAAATGGAGAGGAGAGAAACGGAGTGGAGAGAAATGGAGAGGAGAGGAGCAGAATGGAAAGGAGAGAAATGGAGGTGAGAAATGGAGAGGAGAGAAATGGAGAGGCGAGAAATGAAGAGGAGAGGAGTGGAGAGAAATGGAGAGGAGAGAAATGGAGAGAATGGAGAGGAGAGAAGTGGAGAGGAGAGGAATGGAGAGGAGCAGAATGGAGAGAAGAGAAATAGAGAGGATAGAAATGGAGAGGAGAGGAGCAGAATGGAAAGGAGAGAAATGGAGAGGATAGGAATGGAGAGGAGAGAAATGAAAAGGAGAGGAGTGGAGAGAAATGGAGAGGAGAGGAATGGAGAGGAGAGGAATGAAGAGGAGAGGAGTGGAGAGAAATGGAGAGGAGAGAAATGGAGAGGATAGGAATGGAGAGGAGAGAAATTAAGAGGAGAGGAGTGGAGAGAAATGGAGAGGAGATAAATGGAGAGGAGATGAAATGGAGAGGAGAGAAATGGAGAGGAGCAGAATGGAGAGGAGAGAAATGGAGAGGAGAGAAGCAGAGTGGAGAGAAATGGAGAGGAAAGAAATGAAGAGGAGAGGAGTGAAGAGAAATGGAGAGGAGAAATGTAGAGGAGAGGAATGGAGAGGAGCCGAATGGAGAGGAGAGAAATGGAGAGGAGAGGAATGGAGAGGAGAGAAGACATGAAGACGAGAGGAGTGGAGGAGAGAGAAAATGGAGAGGAGAGAAATGGAGAGGAGGAGAGGAGAAGAATGGAGAGGAGTGGAGAGGAGAGGAATGGAGAGGACTGGAATGGAGAGGAGAAGAATTGAGAGGAGAGGAATGGAGAGGTAAATGGAGAGGAGAGAAAGCAGAATGGAGAGGAGAGGAATGGAGAGGAGAAGAATGGAGAGGAGAGAAATGGAGAAATGGAGAGGAGAGGAATGAAGAGGAGAGGAGTGGAGAGAAATAGAGAGGAGAGAAATGGAGAGGAGATAAGCAGAGTGGAGAGAAATGGAGAGGAAAGAAATGAAGAGGAGAGGAGTGGAGAGAAATGGAGAGGTGATAAATGGAGAGGATATGAATGGAGAGGAGCAGAATGGAGAGGAGAGAAATGGAGAGGAGAGGAATGGAGAGGAGAGAAATGAAGAGGAGAGGAGTGGAGAGAAATGGAGAGGAGAGAAATGGAGAGGAGAGAAATGGAGAGGAGTGAAATGGAGAGGAGTGGAATGGAGAGGACAGGAATTGAGAGGAGAGGAATGGAGAGAAATGGAGAGGAGAGAAGTGGAGAGGAGAGGAATGGAGAGGAGCAGAATGGAGAGAAGAGCAATGGAGAGGAGAGAAATGGAGAGGAGAGAAACGGAGTGGAGAGAAATGGAGAGGAGAGAAATGGAGAGGAGAGGAGCAGAGTGGAGAGAAATGGAGAGGAAAGAAATGAAGAGGAGAGGAGTGGATAGAAATGGAGAGGTGATAAATGGAGAGGATATGAATGGAGAGGAGAGAAATGAAGAGGAGAGGAGTGGAGAGAAATGGAGAGGAGAGAAATGGAGAGGAGAGGAATGGAGAGGAGCAGAATGGAGAGGAGAGAAATGGAGAGGAGAGGAATGGAGAGGAGAGAAATGAAGAGGAGAGGAGTGGAGAGAAATGGAGAGGAGAGAAATGGAGAGGAGGGAAATGGAGAGGAGTGAAATGGAGAGGAGCGGAATGGAGAGGAGAGGAATTGAGAGGAGAGGAATGGAGAGGAGAGGAGGAGCAGAATGGAGAGAAGATAAATGGAGAGGAGAGAAACGGAGTGGAGAGAAATGGAGAGGAGAGGAGCAGAATGGAAAGGAGAGAAATGGAGGTGAGAAATGGAGAGGATATGAATGGAGAGGCGAGAAATGAAGAGGAGAGGAGTAGAGAGAAATGGAGAGGAGCGAAATGGAGAGGAGAAAAATGAAGAGGAGAGGAGTGGAGAGAAATGGAGAGGAGAGAAATGGAGAGGAGAGAATGGAGAGGAGAGAAGTGGAGAGGAGAGGAATGGAGAGGAGCAGAATGGAGAGAAGAGAAATAGAGAGGAAAGAAATGTAGAGGAGAGGAGCAGAATGGAAAGGAGAGAAATGGAGAGGATAAGAATGGAGAGGAGAGAAATGAAAAGGAGAGGAGTGGAGAGAAATGGAGAGGAGAGGAATGGAGAGGAGAGGAATGAAGAGGAGAGGAGTGGAGAGAAATGGAGAGGAGAGAAATGGAGAGGACAGGAGCAGAATGGAAAGGAGAAATATGGAGAGGTGATAAATTGAGAGGATAGGAATGGAGAGGAGAGAAATTAAGAGGAGAGGAGTGGAGAGAAATGGAGAGGAGATAAATGGAGAGGAGAGAAATGGAGAGGAGAGAAATGGAGAGGAGCAGAATGGAGAGGAGAGAAATGGAGAGGAGAGAAGCAGAGTGGAGAGAAATGGAGAGGAAAGAAATGAAGAGGAGAGGAGTGAAGAGAAATGGAGAGGAGAGAAATGTAGAGGAGAGGAATGGAGAGGAGCCGAATGGAGAGGAGAGAAATGGAGAGGAGAGGAATGGAGAGGAGAGAAATGAAGACGAGAGGAGTGGAGAGAAATGGAGAGGAGAGGAATGGAGAGGAGAGAAATGGAGAGGAGTGAGATGGAGAGGACTGGAATGGAGAGGAGAAGAATTGAGAGGAGAGGAATGGAGATAAATGGAGAGGAGAGAAATGGAGAGGAGAGGAATGGAGAGGAGAGGAGAAGAATGGAGAGGAGAGAAATGGAGAGGAGAGGAATGAAGAGGAGAGGAGTGGAGAGAAATAAGAGGAGAGAGTGGAGAAATGGAGAGGAGATAAGCAGAGTGGAGAGAAAATGGAGAGGAAAAATGAAGAGGAGAGGAGTGAAGAGGAGAGGAGTGGAGAGAAATGGAGAGGTGATAAATGGAGAGGATATGAATGGAGAGGAGCAGAATGGAGAGGAGAGAAATGGAGAGGTGAGGAATGGAGAGGAGAGAAATGAGAGGAGTGAAGAGGAGAGGAGTGGAGAGAAATGGAGAGGAGAGAAATAGAGAGGAGAGAAATGGAGAGGAGTGAAATGGAGAGGAGTGGAATGGAGAGGACAGGAATTGAGAGGAGAGGAATGGAGAGAAATGGAGATGAGAGAAGTGGAGAGGAGAGGAATGGAGAGGAGCAGAATGGAGAGAAGAGCAATGGAGAGGAGAGAAATGGAGAGGAGAGAAACGGAGTGGAGAGAAATGGAGAGGAGAGAAATGGAGAGGAGAGGAGCAGAGTGGAGAGAAATGGAGAGGAAAGAAATGAAGAGGAGAGGAGTGGATAGAAATGGAGAGGTGATAAATGGAGAGGATATGAATGGAGAGGAGAGAAATGAAGAGGAGAGGAGTGGAGAGAAATGGAGAGGAGAGAAATGGAGAGGAGAGGAATGGAGAGGAGCAGAATGGAGAGGAGAGAAATGGAGAGGAGAGGAATGGAGAGGAGAGAAATGAAGAGGAGAGGAGTGGAGAGAAATGGAGAGGAGAGAAATGGAGAGGAGAGAAATGGAGAGGAGTGAAATGGAGAGGAGCGGAATGGAGAGGAGAGGAATTGAGAGGAGAGGAATGGAGAGGAGAGGAGCAGAATGGAGAGAAGATAAATGGAGAGGAGAGAAACGGAGTGGAGAGAAATGGAGAGGAGAGGAGCAGAATGGAAAGGAGAGAAATGGAGGTGAGAAATGGAGAGGATATGAATGGAGAGGCGAGAAATGAAGAGGAGAGGAGTAGAGAGAAATGGAGAGGAGCGAAATGGAGAGGAGAAAAATGAAGAGGAGAGGAGTGGAGAGAAATGGAGAGGAGAGAAATGGAGAGGAGAGAATGGAGAGGAGAGAAGTGGAGAGGAGAGGAATGGAGAGGAGCAGAATGGAGAGAAGAGAAATAGAGAGGATATAAATGTAGAGGAGAGGAGCAGAATGGAAAGGAGAGAAATGGAGAGGATAGGAATGGAGAGGAGAGAAATGAAAAGGAGAGGAGTGGAGAGAAATGGAGAGGAGAGGAATGGAGAGGAGAGGAATGAAGAGGAGAGGAGTGGAGAGAAATGGAGAGGAGAGAAATGGAGAGGACAGGAGCAGAATGGAAAGGAGAGAAATGGAGAGGTGATAAATTGAGAGGATAGGAATGGAGAGGAGAGAAATTAAGAGGAGAGGAGTGGAGAGAAATGGAGAGGAGATAAATGGAGAGGAGAGAAATGGAGAGGAGAGGAATGGAGAGTAGCAGAATGGAGAGGAGAAAAATGGAGAGGAGAGAAGCAGAGTGGAGAGAAATGGAGAGGAAAGAAATGAAGAGGAGAGGAGTGAAGAGAAATGGAGAGGAGAGAAATGTAGAGGAGAGGAATGGAGAGGAGCCGAATGGAGAGGAGAGAAATGGAGAGGAGAGGAATGGAGAGGAGAGAAATGAAGAGGAGAGGATTGGAGAGAAATGGAGAGGAGAGAAATGGAGAGGAGAGAAATGGAGAGGAGTGAAATGGAGAGGACTGGAATGGAGAGGAGAGGAATTGAGAGGAGAGGAATGGAGATAAATGGAGAGGAGAGAAATGGAGAGGAGAGGAATGGAGAGGAGAAGAATGGAGAGGAGAGAAATGGAGAGGAGAGGAATGAAGAGGAGAGGAGTGGAGAGAAATGGAGAGGAGAGAAATGGAGAGGAGAGAAGCAGAGTTGAGAGAAATGGAGAGGAAAGAAATGAAGAGGAGAGGAGTGGAGAGAAATGGAGAGGTGATAAATGGAGAGGATATGAATGGAGAGGAGAGAAATGAAGAGGAGAGGAGTGGAGAGAAATGGAGAGGAGAGAAATGGAGAGGAGAGGAATGGAGAGGAGCAGATTGGAGAGGAGAGAAATGGAGAGGAGAGGAATGGAGAGGAGAGAAATGAAGAGGAGAGGAGTGGAGAGAAATGGAGAGGAGAGAAATGGAGAGGAGAGAAATGGAGAGGAGTGAAATGGAGAGGAGTGGAATGGAGAGGAGAGGAATTGAGAGGAGAGGAATGGAGAGAAATGGAGAGGAGAGAAGTGGAGAGGAATGGAGAGGAGCAGAATGGAGAGAAGAGCAATGGAGAGGAGAGAAATGGAGAGGAGAGAAACGGAGTGTAGAGAAATGGAGAGGAGAGAAATGGAGAGGAGAGGAGCAAAATGGAAAGGAGAGAAATGGAGAGGAGAGGAATGGAGAGGAGAGAAATGGAGAGAGAAATTGAGAGGAGAGGAATGGAGAGGAAAGAAATGAAGAGGAGAGGAGTGGAGAATGGAGAGAAGAGCAATGGAGAGGAGAGAAATGGAGAGGAGAGAAACGGAGTGTAGAGAAATGGAGAGGAGAGAAATGGAGAGGAGAGGAGCAAAATGGAAAGGAGAGAAATGAAGAGGAGAGGAGTGGAGAGAAATGGAGAGGAGAGAAATGGAGAGGAGAGAAATGGAGAGGAGAGAAATGAAAAGGAGTGAAATGGAGAGGAGTGGAATGGAGAGGAGCTGAATTGAGAGGAGAGGAATGGAGAGAAATGGAGAGGAGAGAAGTGGAGAGGAGAGGAATGGAGAGGAGCAGAATGGAGAGAAGAGCAATGGAGAGGAGAGAAATGGAGAGGAGAGAAATGGAGAGGAGAGGAGCAGAATGGAAAGGAGAGAAATGAGGGGTGAGAAATGGAGAGGATAGGAATGGAGAGGAGAGAAATGAAGAGGAGAGGAGTGGAGAGAAATGGAGAGGAGAGAAATGGAGAGGAGAGAAATGGAGAGGAGAGAAATGGAGAGGAGCAGAATGGAGAGGAGAGAAATGGAGAGGAGAGAAACGGAGTGGAGAGAAATGGAGAGGAGAGAAATGGAGAGGAGAGGAGCAGAATGGAAAGGAGAGAAATGAGGGGTGAGAAATGGAGAGGATAGGAATGGAGAGGAGAGAAATGAAGAGGAGAGGAGTGGAGAGAAATGGAGAGGAGAGAAATGGATAGGAGAGAAATGGAGAGGAGAGAAATGGAGAGGAGCAGAATGGAGAGGAGAGAAATGGAGAGGAGAGAAACGGAGTGGAGAGAAATGGAGAGGAGAGAAATGGAGAGGAGAGGAGCAGAATGGAAAGGAGAGAAATGGAGAGGAGAGGAATGGAGAGGAGCAGAATGGAGAGGAGAGAAATGGAGAGGAGAGGAATGGAGAGGAGAGAAATGAAGATGAGAGGAGTGGAGAGAAATGGAGAGGAGAGAAATGGAGAGGAGAGAAATGAAGAGGAGTGAAATGGAGAGGAGTGGAATGGAGAGGAGAGGAATTGAGAGGAGAGGAATGGAGAGAGATGGAGAGGAGAGAAGTGGAGAGGAGAGGAATGGAGAGGAGCAGAATGTAGAGAAGAGCAATGGAGAGGAGAGAAATGGAGAGGAGAGGAGCAGAATGGAAAGGAGAGAAATGGAGAGGTGAGAAATGGAGAGGATAGGAATGGAGAGGAGATAAATGAAGAGGAGAGGAGTGGAGAGAAATGGAGAGGAGAGAAATGGAGAGGAGAGAAATGGAGAGGAGAGAAATGGAGAGGAGAGGAATGGAGAGGAGCAGAATGGAGAGGAGAGAAATGGAGAGGAGAGAAACGGAGTGGAGAGAAATGGAGAGGAGAGAAACGGAGTGGAGAGAAATGGAGAGGAGAGAAACGGAGTGGAGAGAAATGGAGAGGAGAGAAATGGAGAGGAGAGGAGCAGAATGGAAAGGAGAGAAATGGAGAGGAGAGGAATGGAGAGGAGCAGAATGGAGAGGAGAGAAATGGAGAGGAGAGGAATGGAGAGGAGAGAAATGAAGATGAGAGGAGTGGAGAGAAATGGAGAGGAGAGAAATGGAGAGGAGAGAAATGAAGAGGAGTGAAATGGAGAGGAGTGGAATGGAGAGGAGAGGAATTGAGAGGAGAGGAATGGAGAGAGATGGAGAGGAGAGAAGTGGAGAGGAGAGGAATGGAGAGGAGCAGAATGTAGAGAAGAGCAATGGAGAGGAGAGAAATGGAGAGGAGAGGAGCAGAATGGAAAGGAGAGAAATGGAGAGGTGAGAAATGGAGAGGATAGGAATGGAGAGGAGATAAATGAAGAGGAGAGGAGTGGAGAGAAATGGAGAGGAGAGAAATGGAGAGGAGAGAAATGGAGAGGAGAGAAATGGAGAGGAGAGGAATGGAGAGGAGCAGAATGGAGAGGAGAGAAATGGAGAGGAGAGAAACGGAGTGGAGAGAAATGGAGAGGAGAGAAACGGAGTGGAGAGAAATGGAGAGGAGAGAAATTAAGATGAGAGGAGTGGAGAGAAATTGAGAGGAGAGAAATGGAGAGGAGAGGAATGGAGAGGAGCAGAATGGAGAGGAGAGAAATGGAGAGGAGAGGAATGGAGAGGAGAGAAATGAAGAGGAGAGGAGTGGAGAGAAATGGAGAGGAGAGAAATGGAGAGGAGAGAAATGGAGAGGAGAGAAATGGAGAGGAGTGGAATGGAGAGGAGAGGAATTGAGAGGAGAGGAATGGAGAGAAATGGAGAGGAGAACAGGAGCCAGCCACCTGTATGTCAACGCCTGCCTGCACAATCCTCTCCCTGTGTTTCTCCAGTGGAGGGTGAGTTCAGCCCTGATGTCACCTTCTGATAACTGGAGCCTTGCGCTCCAAAAGGCACACTATTCCCTACATAGTGCACAACTTTTAAGCAGGGCCCATCTGCACTACTTTTGACCAGAGCCCTATGAGATGCAGTCGAGGAGTGCCACGTGAGGTATACAACGGTAGTGTTGTGCCTTGTCTGACAACACTGGGACAATGATGGTGGAGGGAGAGAGGCAGGCAGGGGGAGGGGCAGGGAGACAGGCAGCGGGGAAAGGGAGAGAGGCAGGGGGGAAGGGAGAGAGGCGGGGGTAGGGGAAGGGAGAGAGGCAGGCAGGGGGAGGGTCAGGGGGAGGGGCCGGGAGAGAGGCAGGGGGAGGGGAGAGAGGAGGGGGAGGGGCAGGGAGAGCAGTAGAGGAAGTGACTGAATGAAAGGGAAGAACAGTTACTTCCTGTTCCTTCAACATCCTTCACCCGGGGAGGGAGAGGGAGAAAAAGGACTTATTTACAAATGTACATGTAAACATGAATTACTTCAGAACACCAATAAAACTGGGTTTAAATAAAAACAGTAATCATCTGGATACTGCAACAACTCTCTTCTCAGAGTTCACTAGTCTCTAGTCCTGTGGGTTGAAAATATTGTTGTAGGACATATTCTGACAATAGTCTGCAGACACAGATAATTGTCCTGTCTTATTAATGAATAGAAGGACTTGAAAACATATTCAAAGCTCTGTGATTCTCTTGGCACTTCATCTGACCTTAAGCTCCCCAATTTAAAACATGTTTTAAAAGAAATTGATCGTCAAAAAGAAAGTGGTGAATAACCGTTTTTCCAAAACTATACTGTATGTGATGGTCAACAGAAAAAACAGTGGGTGGGTTAGCTAACCCAAACTTGCTCTGCTACATAAAAGCTCTACCTCTGGAAGATAAAGTAGAACGGGAGACAGAATGGGAACTAACTCTCAGGCTGTCCGAAGCAAATCCTCCTTTTCACAGGGACAATGAACAGCCTGATCAAATTCTCCAGCACCACTATTGAATGACTGACACCTGGGAGATTTCCTTTTACACAGCCTGAGGCTGGACAGCTCCACCCAGCCAGGTAGGTGGTGTGTGTGTGTGTGTGTGTGTGTGTGTGTGTGTGTGTGTGTGTGTGTGTGTGTGTGTGTGTGTGTGTGTGTGTGTGTGTGTGTGTGTGTGTGTGTGCGTGCGTGTGCGTGTGCGTGCGTGGGAAGGAGCAGGATCTAGGCTACGATGTGTGTCCTTTGTCATAAGAGGACGTTCTCACTGAAAGCAGGGAGGTTTTGTCCTTCGAAGCACAGTCATGTCCTTCTCTCTTGAGGGAAATTTCCCTTTCACAAAAGGACTGTAAGGATTCTCTGTCTCATGATGTGAAAGGAGGAGTAACATTATACAAGCCCCTAACTAGATACAAGCCCCTAGCTGGAAACAAGCCCCTAACTGGAAACAAGCCCCTAGCTGGAACCAAGCCCCTAACTGGAAACAAGCCCGTAACTGTAAACAAGGCCCTAGCAGAAAACAGCCCCTAACTAGAAACAAGCCCCTAGCAGGAAACAAGCCCCTAGCTGGAAACAAGCCCCTAGCTGGAAACAAGCCCCTAACTGGAAACAAGCCCTTAGCTGGAAACAAGCCCCAAACTGGAAACAGGCCCCTAACATACCTTAAGGGAACATTTTGACATTCGCCATATGGTTAGTGAGAAAGTCCATATTGCAAATGTACGGTCCCTTACTAGACGTCCGAAAACGTTTGTAAAATTTGCGGTCGGCATCGGGGCGTGCGGCAGGGCCGTGCGGCAGGGCCGGATCTACCGGGAAGTCATCACACGAACTTTCTCGGACATTCGGTTTCCGTTTGATAAAATAATCAAATTTTGGTCATTTTTCCGCGGTGCCGCTAAATCCCACAAGAGGGCATAAGCAATCATATTGCAAATGTACAAAATATCACGAATCACGACGTGGCCAGAAAATATTTCGAAGCCAAAACTTGGTGAGCGTAGGTTTGGCATAATGGGCAGTTGGCCCCGAACAAGATGGCGTCTAGGCCTCAACGGTTTTTGAGTTATGCCCATTTTTCTGGGATTAAAGGTCCAAAATGAAAATAGAGCAATAATTTTTCCACTTCACGTCAAAGTCAAGGAGCCTCCGGTGTCAATAAAAAAAGAACCAGCTTTTATCTATCGTCATTTAAGAGAATTCGTACCATGTCAAATTGGTGATGTTCAAAAATAGTTTTTTTTTAAACAGTTACAGATCCAGTTGCAGGGTGTTCATACGAATCTTTTTAAAGTGTGCTGCGGAGCTCTGCGAGATTTCTGTGATTTTCTATGATTTTCTGAAATAACACACACTCACTAAACCCTCCGTAAATAACTCAGTTCTTAACGTAAACACTTAAAACTCAGGATTCTGTAAAAGCATACCCCAATGAGGATATTTGTTGCCAACCGGAAGTGCCATAATTGGTGTCAGACCAAAAAGTCAGATCTTTCCAAAACTTCATATACTGTATGTGATTAGGCAACCCCCATGAACTGTAAATCAGTCATTTTTCCCATAAAATTTCAAAGAAAAACTAAATCACACACACACACACACACACACACACAAACACACACAGCTTGGAAGGAGGGACACATTCGGGTGCGTAGAGACATACACTGCCTGCATTAGTTAACCTTGTTGGAACTTTTAAAGAACCGTCAGACCTAGAGTTCCGAAACTTTAGAAACCTGTTCTAGACCTCAGGTCGATAGTGCGTGGTGAGTTACGTGGCTCTAGAAGGTTCTCGGACCGAGAAACAGCCTCGTACGTTTGCAATGACTTCAATTAATTTTTGCATCACGAAAATGACGACATTTAGAAATGTCCTAGAGTCACAAGACTAGGTGCATTGCGACCGTCTCGGCCCATATAGACGGACCCCAACGTTTCTGTTCGATAGCTCATTCAAGGACCCCGTAGCAAGTCATGGAAAAAAGTGGATTTTCAGCACCAATTAGGGTCTTGCTCGGACACCAAATGACCCATCGAGCCGAAACTTGGGATTCGGGGTCGCCTCAGCTAGGCCTACACATGGCATCTGAACTGGACCCGCAGCTGGAACGTAACTACGTGTTTTTCGTTTTTATTATGGTTTGAATAGAAGGCGTTGTGAATTTTGGGCCATCTCTGTGTATGTGATAGTTGGGTTTGGTGTCAGTTTGTATCAGTTCGGTGTCAGAATGATATCTAATTGACTGATGGACGGTGACTTGCTGGTGACTCTTGTCCATTTGCAATATGTTTAAACAGTGAGGTACCATCACCAAAGTGACACTTCTAAAATCAACCCCAACGAGCGATGGAGAGGAACCAGAATCACTGCCCAGCCATCCCAAGTTCATCGGGACAGTCAATTTCGCATTCCTGTAGGATTTTTGACCATGCCAAATTTGTGATGGTACATGCCCATTGAAACATATTGCAAATGCACGTGCATTTGCAATATGATTCTATAGTGAAAAAAACATCACCAAATGGACATGATGAAATCAACACAACGAGTGATGGAAAGGAACAACTATCACTGCCTGGCCATCCCGAGTTCATCAGGCCAGTCAATTTTGCTTTTCTGCAGGATTTTTGAGCATGTCAAATTTCTTATGGCATTTGGCCCCAAAAAAGTGACTTTTGACTTTGACTTTTGACTTCCTATGAAATCATATTGCAAATGGAGAAAACATATGCCTTATGCGCAAGTATTTTTTATTTTTTTATTATGATAATAAAATTGGACAAAAGTATATTCATACAGTTCTTACACATGTGTAATTGACAAAAAAATCTAAAGAATTTCGAAAAACGGTCCAGAGAGCACTTTTTTAAGCGGGTGATAAGTTTTTGAAAAATGTTTAACTTTTTTGAAAAATGTTTCACTTTTTTGAAAAATGTTTCACTTTTTCAAAATTGTACTTTTGGATGTTGACTTGTGTTACATTTGCAATATGAAAAACCATGGTGGAGCGCACTCGCCACCTATTGGATTTTTAAAGTGTTACACCTGGCATTTGCCATATGGCATTTGCAATCAACTTTGAAAGAAACGACACCGAATTGAGTGGTATTGGACACCGTGTATATGGTTTGTCCAGTGCCAATGACTTCCCATTCATTTTTGTCCATTTCAGGGGGGTGTCCCTTACTGGAAACAAGCCCCTAACTGGAAACAAGCCCCTAACTGGAAACAAGCCCCTAGCTGGAAACAAGCCCCTAGCAGGAAACAAGCCAATAGCAGAAAACAAGCCCCTAACCAGAAACAAGCCCCTAGCAGGAAACAAGCCCCTAGCTGGAAACAGGCCCCTAGATGGAAACAAGCTCCTAACTGGAAACAAACCTCTAGCAGGAAACAAGCCACTAACTAGAAACAAGCCCCTAACTGGAAACAAGCCCTTAACTGGAAACAAGCCCCTAACTGGAAACAAGCCCCTAGCAGGAAACAAGCCCCTGACTAGAAACAAGCCCCTAGCCCCAAGCCATTAGACTGCTGAACTGCTTCTACCCCCAAGCCATTAGACTGCTGAACAGCTTCTACCTCCAAGCCATCAGACTGCTGAACAGCTTCTACCCCCAAGCCATTAGACTGCTGAACAGCTTCTACCCCCAAGCCATCAGACTGCTGAACAGCTTCTACCCCAAGCCATCAGACTGCTGAACAGCTTCTACCCCCAAGCCATTAGACTGCTGAACAGCTTCTATCCCCAAGCCATTAGACTGCTAAACAGCTTCTACCTCCAAGCCATCAGACTGCTGAACAGATTCTACCCCCACGCCATTAGACTGCTGAACTGCTTCTACCCCCAAGCCATTAGACTGCTGAACAGCTTCTACCTCCAAGCCATCAGACTGCTGAACAGCTTCTACCCCCAAGCCATCAGACTGCTGAACAACTTCTACCCCCAAGCCATTAGACTGCTGAACAGCTTCTACCCCCAAGCCATCAGACTGCTGAACAGCTTCTACCCCCAAGCCATCAGACTGCTGAACAGCTTCTACCCCTAAGCCATCAGACTGCTGAACAGCTTCTACCCCCAAGCCATCAGACTGCTGAACAGCTTCTACCCCCACGCCATTAGACTGCTGAACAGCTTCTACCCCCAAGCCATCAGACTGCTGAACAGCTTCTACCCCAGGCCATCAGACTGCTGAACAGCTTCTACCCCCAAGCCATTAGACTGCTGAACAGCTTCTATCCCCACGCCATTAGACTGCTGAACAGCTTCTACCTCCAAGCCATCAGACTGCTGAACAGCTTCTACCCCCAAGCCATCAGACTGCTGAACAGCTTCTACCCCCACGCCATTAGACTGCTGAACAGCTTCTACCCCCAAGCCATCAGACTGCTGAACAGCTTCTACCCCCAAGCCATTAGACTGCTGAACAGCTTCTACCCCCAAGCCATTAGACTGCTGAACAGCTTCTACGCCCAAGCCATCAGACTGCTGAACAACTAGTCACAGGGCTACCCAGACCCCTCTTTTACGCTGCTGCTACTGTCTGTTTATGATATATGCATATTCACTTTAACTCCACTGTGCACCAGTACCCCCTGTATATAGTCTCACTTGTTATTTTACTGCTGCTGTTGAATTATTTGTTACTTTTATTATCTATTTTTACTTTTTAAAATTCTTAACTACTTAATGCATTGTTGGTTAAGGTCTTGTCAGTAAGCATTTCATTGTAAGGTCTACCTACACCTGTTGTATTCGGTGCGTGTAACAAATACAATTTGATTTGATTTGTTGTGTGGTCCTCCCACTACGACTCGGTAAAGCATGCAGTTTATTAGGCTACAGATTAAATAAGTTGTGATGAACTTCACAGGGTGATGAAAGTGCCCGGTGATCTTGATCGGTCAATTAATAACGAGGGTCTTATTCTAATGACATGAGGTTTACCAATGCTTGACTGCCGTTTGACAAATGAAAAATATTCAGTCTCTTATCCATAATAATCTCATCATCTAAACTAGCCTTCACACACTGTATCTGACAGCTGCTGGCTACAGCACACGTGCCAAGACCAGAGTAGACACGTTTGCTATTTAACGCAGACAGTTTCAGTACATGAAATCTTAAATCGGAAAATAATATTTTGTGTGTGCTATGTTCATCACGCACTGATTTTTATCCGCAAAAAGTATCAAGTACCTTTGTGAAATGATTCTGACTATAGAGGTTTACCAGTTATAGAGGTTTACCAAGTTTATCTATAGAGGTTTACCAGTTATAGAGGTTTACCTATAGAGGTTTACCTATAGAGGTTTACCTATAGAGGTTTACCTATAAGGGTTACCAGGTTTACCAGGTTTACCTATAAAGGTTTACCTATAGAGGTTACCAGGTTTACCTAAAGAGGTTACCAGGTTTACCTATAGAGATTTACCTATAGCTGTTTACCTATAGAGGTTTACCTATAGAGGTTTACCAGGTTTACCTATAGAGGTTTACCTATAGAGGTTATCAGGTTTACCTATAGAGGTATACCTATAGAGGTTACCAGGTTTACCTATAGAGGTTTACCAGGTTTACCTATAGAGGTTTACCAGGTTTACCTCTAGAGGTTACCAGGTTTACCAGGTTTACCTATAGAAGTTTACCAGGTTTACCTTTAAAGGTTTACCAGGTTTACCAGGTCTACCTATAGAGGTTTACCAGGTTTACCTCTAGAGGTTACCAGGTTTATCAGGTTTACCTATTGAGGTTTACCTATAGTGGTTACCAGGTTTACCTATAGAGGTTTACCAGGTTTACCTTTAGAGGTTTACCAGGTTTACCAGGTTTACCTATAGAGGTTTACCTATAGAGGTTTACCAGGTTTACCTATAGAGGTTTACCAGGTTTACCTATAGAAGTTTACCAGGTTTACCTTTAAAGGTTTACCAGGTTTACCAGGTTTACCTATAGAGGTTTACCAGGTTTACCTCTAGAGGTTACCAGGTTTATCAGGTTTACCTATTGAGGTTTACCTATAGTGGTTACCAGGTTTACCTATAGAGGTTTACCAAGTTTACCTATAGAGGTTTACCTATAGAGGTTACCAGGTTTACCTATAGCGGTTTACCTATAGAGGTTACCAGGTTTACCTATAGAGGTTTACCTATAGAGGATACCAGGTTTACCTATAGAGGTTTACCTATAGAGGTTTACCTATAGAGTTTACCAGGTTTACCTATAGAGGTTTACCAGGTTTACCTATAGAGGTTTACCTATAAAGGTTACCAGGTTTACCTATAGAAGTTACCAGGTTTACCTATAGAGGTTTACCAGGTTTACCTATAGAGGTTTACCTATAGAGGTTACCAGGTTTACCTATAGAGGTTTACCTATAGAGGTTACCATGTTTACCTATAGATGTTTACCTATAGAGGTTACCAGGTTTACCTATAGAAGTTTACCTATAGAGGTTACCAGGTTTACCTATAGAGATTCACCAGTTATTCCAGAGAAACTAGAAGTCAGAGAGCTGGTTGAATGAGCTGTTTGACTAAACCTTATACCGCATCATACACAACTAATAACAACTACTAAACATAGGCACAAAACAAGTCACAACCAGACCGCTGTGATGGTGTGTCAGAGAGGGTGTGTGTTGAGAGCGAGGATCAGTTCCTTGGGCTGTAGATTTATTAGCTCAGAAGAGGTGTGGCCCTGTGGAGAAAGAGGTCAAAGTATTTTTGAAATATTACATTGTGTTATCAACTACTTTGAAATGGGATGTAAATCAGTTATTGACTTTGTAACATGCAATTCTGATAAAGAAGATATACATGTGTTCTGCTGTGATTGTTATACAACCTCATTCTATAGAAACACATGGTACATTTTCTGAACAAATACAGCTATGTATTGGTATTTTATTACAATCCCCACAAGCTGTTGAGTTGCTCTTCCACACAAAACATGACATAATACAGGACATTAACAGACAAGACCAGCTCAAGGACAGAACTACATCCATTTTTTTTAAGCACACAGAGCCTACATATCGATACATGCCCACACAGAGCCTACATATCTACACATACACTGCCTACATATCGATACACACACACACACACACACACACACACACACACACACACACACACACACACACACACACACACACACACACACACACACACACACACACACACACACACACACAGCCTACATGTCGATACATACACACAAACTACAGTATCTAGGTCAAATAGGGGAGAGGCGTTGTTTTATATGTTTTTTAAAATCAGATTTGCGGTTCATTTGAGCAATATGAGATGGAACGGAGGCCCATGCAATAAGGGCTCTATGTAATAATGTACACTTTCTTGAATTTGTTCTGGATTTGGGGACTGTGAAAAGACCCCTGGTGGCATGTCTGGTGGGGGAAGTGTGTGTGTCAGAGCTGTGTGTAAGTTGACTATGCAAACAATTTGGGATTTTCTTATAAAAAGAAGAAGTGATGAAATCAGTATCTCCTCAAATCTCAGAGGAGAGACTGGCATGCATAATATTTATATCAGTCCTCTGATTACAATGAAGAGCAAGACGTGCCACTCTGTTCTGGGCCAGCTGCAGCTTAACTAGGTCTTTCCTTGCAGCAGTCAACCACACGACTGGACAATAATCAGGATAAGATAAACTAGAGTCTGCAGGACTTGCTTTGTGGAGTGTGGTGTCAAAAATGCAGAGCATCTCTTCATTACTGGTATATCTCTCCCCATCTTTACAACCATTGAATCTATATGTTTGACAATTACAGTTTACAATCTAAGGTGACACCAAGTAATTTAGACTCCTCAACTTGTTCAACAGCCAATCGATCAATCAAATGTATGTATAAGCCATTTTTCCATCAGCTGATGTCACAAAGGGCTGTACAGAACTCCATCCTAGCTGGAGGGATGCTCTCATCTTATCTATGAACATAGACAGGGATCTAACTCCCCTAGCTCCACAATGAGATCAGGTGCAGGCCAGGCAGCAGGCTGTTAGCCAGCCTGCAAGCTGAGTGGAGTCTGCCACTAGCACAGTCAGTGTAGTCAGCTCAGCTATTCCCATTGTTCCCAGGCTGTTGCGCAGCAACTCACTGCCTCCCTGAAGACAAACAATGTATATGAAATGCTTCAGTCTGGTTTTAGACCCCATCATAGCACTGAGACTGCACTTGTGAAGGTGGTAAATGACCTTTTAATGGCATCAGACCGAGGCTCTGCATCTGTCCTCGTGCTCCTAGACCTTAGTGCTGCTTTTGATACCATCGATCACCACATTCTTTTGGAGAGATTGGAAACCCAAATTGGTCTACACGGACAAGTTCTGGCCTGGTTTAGATCTTATCTGTCGGAAAGATATCAGATTGTCTCTGTGAATGGTTTGTCCTCTGACAAATCAACTGTAAATGTCGGTGTTCCTCAAGGTTCCGTTTTAGGACCACTATTGTTTTCACTATATATTTGACCTCTTGGGGATGTCATTCGAGAACATAATGTTAACTTTCACTGCTATGCGGATGACACACAGCTGTACATTTCAATGAAACATGGTGAAGCCCCAAAATTGCCCTCGCTAGAAGCATGTGTTTCAGACATAAGGAAGTGGATGGCTGCAAACGTTCTACTTTTAAACTTGGACAAAACAGAGATGCTTGTTCTAGGTCCCAAGAAACAAAGAGATATTCTGTTGAATCTGACAATTAATCTTAATGGTTGTACAGTCGTCTCAAATAAAATTGTGAAGGACCTCAGCGTTACTCTGGACCCTGATCTCTCTTTTGAAGAACATATCAAGACCATTTCAAGGACAGCTTTTTTCCATCTACGTAACATTGCAAAAATCAGAAACTTTATGTCCAAAAATGATAGAGAAAAATTAATCCATGCTTTTGTCACTTCTAGGTTAGACTACTGCAATGCTCTACTTTCCGGCTACCCGGATAAAGCACTAAATAAACTTCAGTTAGTGCTAAATACGGCTGCTAGAATCCTGACTAGAACCAAAAAATTTGATCATATTACTCCAGTGCTAGCCTCCCTACACTGGCTTCCTGCCAAAGCAAGGGCTGATTTCAAGGTTTTACTGCTAACCTACAAAGCATTACATGGGCTTGCTCCTACCTATCTCTCTGATTTGGTCCTGCCGTACATACCTACACGTACGCTATGGTCACAAGATGCAGGCCTCCTAATTGTCTCTAGAATTTCTAAACAGCTGGAGGCAGGGCTTTCTCCTATAGAGCTCCATTTTTATAGAATGGTCTGCCCACCCATGTGAGAGACGCAGACTCGGTCTCAACCTTTAAGTCTTTATTGAAGACTCATCTCTTCAGTAGGTCATATGATTGAGTGTAGTCTGGCCCAGGAGTGTGAAGGTGAACGGAAAGGCACTGGAGCAACGAACCACCCTCGCTGTCTCTGCCCCTCTCCACTAGGATTCTCTGCCTCTAACCCTATTACAGGGGCTGAGTCACTGGCTTACTGCCATCCCTAGGAGGTGTGCGTCACTTGAGTGGGTTGAGTCACTGACATGGTCTTCCACCGTTCTTCTACACCTGCTTTTTGAGGTTTTAGGCTGGATTTCTGTATAGCACTTTGATATATCAGTTGATGTAAGAAGGGCTATATAAATACATTTGATTTTGATTTGATTTTGATTTGATAGAGAAACCCAGCCTAAAACCCCAAACAGTAAGCAATGCAGATGTAGAAGCTCAGCGGCTAGAAAAAACTCCCTGGAAAGGCGGGAACCTAGGAAGAAATCTAGAGAGGAACCAGGCTATGAGGGGTGGCCAGTCCTCTTCTGGCTGTGCCGGGTGGAGATTATAACAGTACATGGCCAAGATGTTCAAATTTTCATAGATGACACACAATGCATTGTGTGCAAATAGATGTGTTTATAGCCTCACTACTGTATATAGCCTGTCTTTTTACAGTTTTATTTCTTTACCTATTGTTCACCTAATACCTTTTTTGCACTATTGGTTAGAGCCTGTAAGTAAGCATTTCACTGCAAGGTGTACACCTGCTGTATTCGGCGCACGTGACAAATAAACTTTGATTTGATTACTGACTACACGCACCATTGTTAATTGTATTTAGAATACTTCAGTTAATACATCTATTTTGTTATTCCTTATCTCCACGTTGACTCCCTATTTGTTACAAACTTTGAGCCTGTTCGTGTCAGTAGCAGCTAGCCTAGCTGCTAGCTAAAACAAGAAGCTCCCACGCTAAGGTCTGTTCAACGCTGGTCCGACCAATCTGATTCCACGCTCCAAGACTGCTTCCATCACGTGGACTGGGATATGTTTCGTATTGCGTCAAACAACAACATTGACGAATACGCTGATTCGGTTCATTAGAACGTGCGTTGAAGATGTCGTTCCCATAGCAACGATTAAAACATTCCCAAACCAGAAACCGTGGATTGATGGCAGCATTCGCGTGAAACTGAAAGCGCGAACCACTGCTTTTAATCAGGGCAAGGTGACCGGAAACATGACCGAATACATACAGTGTAGCTATTCCCTCCGCAAGGCAATCAAACAAGCTAAGCGTCAGTATGGAGACAAAGTAGAATCGCAATTCAACAGCTCAGACACAAGAGGTATGTGGCAGGGTCTACAGTCAATCACGGATTACAAAAAGAAAACCAGCCCAGTCACGGACCAGGATGTCTTGCTCCCAGGCAGACTAATGAACTTTTTTGCCCGCTTTAAGGACAATACAGTGCCACTGACACGGCCCGCAACCAAAACATGCGGACTCTCCTTCACTGCAGCCGAGGTGAGTAAAACATTTAAACGTGTTAACCCCCGCAAGGCTGCAGGCCCAGACGGCATCCCCAGCCGCGCCCTCAGAGCATGCACAGACCAGCTGGCTGGTGTGTTTACGGACATATTCAATCAATCCCTATCCCAGTCTGCTGTTCCCACATGCTTCAAGAGGGCCACCATTGTTCCTGTTCCCAAGAAAGCTAAGGTAACTGAGCTAAATGACTACCGCCCCGTAGCACTCACTTCCGTTATCATGAAGTGCTTTGAGAGACTAGTCAAGGACCATATCACCTCCACCCTACCTGACACCCCAGACCCACTCCAATTTGCTTACCGCCCAAATAGGTCCACAGACAATGCAATCTCAACCACACTGCACACTGCTCTAACCCATCTGGACAAGAGGAATACCTATGTGAGAATGCTGTTCATCGACTACAGCTCAGCATTTAACACCATAGTACACTCCAAACTCATCATTAAGCTCGAGACCCTGGGTCTCGACCCCGCCCTGTGCAACTGGGTACTGGACTTCCTGATGGGCCGCCCCCAGGTGGTGAGGGTAGGTAACAACATCTCCACCCCGCTGATCCTCAACACTGGGGCCCCACAAGGGTGCGTTCTGAGCCCTCTCCTGTACTCCCTGTTCACCCACGACTGCGTGGCCACGCACGCTTCCAACTCAATCATCAAGTTTGCGGACGACACAACAGTGGTAGGCTTGATTACCAACATCGACGAGACGGCCTACAGGGAGGAGGTGAGGGCCCTCTGAGTGTGGTGTCAGGAAAATAACCTCACACTCAACTTCAACAAAACTAAGGAGATGATTGTGGACTTCAGGAAACAGCAGAGGGAACACCCCCCTATCCACATCGATGGAACAGTAGTGGAGAGGGTAGTACATTTTAAGTTCCTTGGCGTACACATCACAGACAAACTGAATTGGTCCACCCACACAGACAGCATTGTGAAGAAGGCGCAGCAGCGCCTCTTCAACCTCAGGAGGCTGAAGAAATTCGGCTTGTCACCAAAAGCACTCACAACCTTCTACAGATGCACAATCGAGAGCATCCTGTCGGGCTCTATCACCGCCTGGTACGGCAACTGCTCCGCCCACAACCGTAAGGCTCTCCAGAGGGTAGTGAGGTCTGCACAACGCATCACCGGGGGCAAACTACCTGCCCTCCAGGACACCTACACCACTCGATGTCACAGGAAGGCCATAAAGATCATCAAGGACAACAACCACCGAGCCACTGCCTGTTCACCCCGCTATCATCCAGAAGGCAAGGTCAGTACAGGTGCATCAAAGCTGAGACCGAGAGACTGAAAAACAGCTTCTATCTCAAGGCCATCAGACTGTTAAACAGCCACCACTAACATTGAGTGGCTGCTGCCAACACACTGACTCAACCCCAGCCACTTTAATAATGGGAATTGATGGGAATTGATGTAAAATATGTCACTATCCACTTTAAACAATGCTACTTAATATAATGTTTACATACCCTACATTATTTATCTCATATGTATACGTATATACTGTACTCTATATCATCTACTGCATCTTTATGTAATACATGTATCACTAGCCACTTTAAACTATGCCACTTTGTTTACATACTCATCTCATATGTACAGTGCCTTGCGAAAGTATTCGGCCCCCTTGAACTTTGCGACCTTTTGCCACATATTTGTTTGTGAAGAATCAACAACAAGTGGGACACAATCATGAAGTGGAACGACATTTATTGGATATTTCAAACTTTTTTAACAAATCAAAAACTGAAAAATTGGGCGTGCAAAATTATTCAGCCCCCTTAAGTTAATACTTTGTAGCGCCACCTTTTGCTGCGATTACAGCTGTAAGTCGCTTAGGGTATGTCTCTATCAGTTTTGCACATCGAGAGACTGACATTTTTTCCCATTCCTCCTTGCAAAACAGCTCGAGCTCAGTGAGGTTGGATGGAGAGCATTTGTGAACAGCAGTTTTTAGTTCTTTCCACAGATTCTCGATTGGATTCAGGTCTGGACTTTGACTTGTCCATTCTAACACCTGGATATGTTTATTTATGAACCATTCCATTGTAGATTTTGCTTTATGTTTTGGATCATTGTCTTGTTGGAAGACAAATCTCCGTCCCAGTCTCAGGTCTTTTGCAGACTCCATCAGGTTTTCTTCCAGAATGGTCCTGTATTTGGCTCCATCCATCTTCCCATCAATTTTAACCATCTTCCCTGTCCCTGCTGAAGAAAAGCAGGCCCAAACCATGATGCTGCCACCACCATGTTTGACAGTGGGGATGGTGTGTTCAGGGTGATGAGCTGTGTTGCTTTTACGCCAAACATAACGTTTTGCATTGTTGCCAAAAAGTTCAATTTTGGTTTCATCTGACCAGAGCACCTTCTTCCACATGTTTGGTGTGTCTCCCAGGTGGCTTGTGGCAAACTTTAAACGACACTTTTTATGGATATCTTTAAAAATGGCTTTCCTCTTGCCACTCTTCCATAAAGGCCAGATTTGTGCAATATACCACTGATTGTTGTCCTATGGACAGAGTCTCCCACCTCAGCTGTAGATCTCTGCAGTTCATCTAGAGTGATCATGGGCCTCTTGGCTGCATCTCTGATCAGTCTTCTCCTTGTATGAGCTGAAAGTTTAGAGGGAAGGCCAGGTCTTGGTAGATTTGCAGTGGTCTGATACTCCTTCAATTTCAATATTATCGCTTGCACAGTGCTCCTTGGGATGTTTAAAGCTTGGGAAATCTTTTTGTATCCAAATCCGGCTTTAAACTTCTTCACAACAGTATCTCGGACCTGCCTGGTGTGTTCCTTGTTCTTCATGATGCTCTCTGCGCTTTTAACGGACCTCTGAGACTATCACAGTGCAGGTGCATTTATACGGAGACTTGATTACACACAGGTGGATTGTATTTATCATCATTAGTCATTTAGGTCAACATTGGATCATTCAGAGATCCTCACTGAACTTCTGGAGAGAGTTTGCTGCACTGAAAGTAAAGGGGCTGAATAATTTTGCACGCCAAATTTTTCAGTTTTTGATTTGTTAAAAAATTTTGAAATATCCAATAAATGTCGTTCCACTTCATGATTGTGTCCCACTTGTTGTTGATTCTTCACAAAAAAATACAGTTTTATATCTTTATGTTTGAAGCCTGAAATGTGGCAAAAGGTCGCAAAGTTCAAGGGGGCCGAATACTTTCGCAAGGCACTGTATATACTGTTCTCGATACCATCTACTGCATCTTGCCTATACCGCTCTGTACCATCACTCATTCATATATCTTTATGTAAATATTCTTTATCCCTTTACACTTGTGTGTATAAGGTAGTAGTTTTGGAATTGTTAGCTAGATTACTCGTTGGTTATTACTGAATTGTCGGAACTAGAAGCAAAAGCATTTTGCTACACTCGCATTAACATCTGCTAACCATGTGTATGTGACAAATACATTTTGATTTGATTTGATTTGATTTGAACCCTGCAGGACACACACACAGTGAATGTATATTTTCTACTCTTGCTTTGTTTTCTCTTTTCAGTATTATGTCTACCTCTTATAAGCTACTCAGGCCTTAGAAATAAGGTTCATGAAATCAATAACTTGCTAATGTCAGATAATATATGAATGTTAGCCTTAAAAGGATATAACATCTATAGAAGAGACAGAAATGCTCATGGGGGAAGTGTTACTGTTTCTATTCAGAGCCATATCCCTGTAATGCTGACTCAAATAGCTGACCAATCAGCCTGTTACTGTACCAACTCTTTTGGATAAAATTGTGTTTGATCAGATCCAGTACTGTTTTACAGTAATCAAATTTACAACAGACTTTCAGCATGCTTTATAGGGAAGGACATTTAACAAGCACTGCACTTACACAAATGACTAATTGGCTGAGAGAAATTGATGATAAAAAGATCGTGGGGGCTGTTTTGTTAAACTTCAGTGCGGCTTTTGACATTATCGATCGTTGTCTGCTGCTGGAAAAAAACGTATGTGTTATGGCTTAACCAGTTGGATTTAGGGGGCACTATTTTAATTTTTGGATGAAAAACATTGCCGTTTTAAACAAGATATTTTGTCACGAAAAGATGCTTGACTATGCATATAATTGACAGCTTTGGAAAGAAGACACTCTGACGTTTCCAAAACTGCAAAGATATTGTCTGTGAGTGCCACAGAACTGATGTTACAGGCGAAACCCAGATAAAAATCCAACCAGGAAGTGCTGCATTTTTTGAAACCACCTCATGCCAATGACTCCTTATATGGCTGTGAATGAGCTACGAATGAGCTTACGTTTTCCACGTTTTCC
Source organism: Oncorhynchus clarkii lewisi (assembly GCF_045791955.1). NCBI lineage: Eukaryota > Metazoa > Chordata > Actinopteri > Salmoniformes > Salmonidae > Oncorhynchus > Oncorhynchus clarkii. The sequence continues at coordinate 252,157 of NC_092178.1, read as the reverse complement.
CCAACGTGCCTACAGCATTGTGTCGTCTTTTTAGGCATTTCCCTTGAATGGCTGTAAGGGACCATATATGGCATGTGGTCACATGGTGTCTCCCGCAGAAAACCTTGCGTAAAATACTGAGGTAGCCATTTTTCCAATCGCTTCTTATGAGAAACCAACTGCCTCGACAGATATATTATCGAATATATTTGTTAAAAACACCTTGAGGATGGATCCTAAACAACGTTTACCGTGTTTCTGTCGATATTATGGAGCAAATTTTGAAAAAAGTTTGCCGTTATAGTTGTAGCATTTTAGGGTCGATTTCTCAGCCAAGCATGATGAACAAACGGGAGCTATTTCGCCATCAAAAATAATATTTTTGGAAAAAAGGAACATTTTCTATCTAACTGGGAGTCTCCTGAGTGAAAGCATCTGAAGTTCTTCAAAGGTAAATGATTTAATTTGGTTGCTTTTCTTATTTTCGTGAAAATGTTGCCTGCTGCCAGCAGAGCCTAGCATAGCATTATGCCATGATAAACTTACACAAATGCTTGTCTAGCGTTGGCTGTAACGCATATTTTGAAAATCTGAGATTACAGTGTTGTTAACAAAAGGCTAAGTTTGTGTTTTAATATATTTATTTCACCTAATTTGCGATTTTCATGAATAGGAAAAGTTTATAGGGGTAATTATGTCCTTTGCGTTATGCTAATGCATTTGAGGCTATGATTACGCTCCCGGATACGGGTTTGCTCGTCGCAAAAGGTTAACAGCCCCTCCTATATTGTGGATAAAGACTTATCTGTCTAACAGAACACAGAGGGTGTTCTTTAATCGAAGCCTCTCCAACATAATCCAGGTAGAATCAGGAATTCCCCAGGGCAGCTGTCTAGGCCCTTTACTTTTTTCAATCTTTACTAAAGACAAAGCCAGTGTGTCTATGTATGCGGATGACACAACACTATACACATCAGCTACTACAGCAACTGAAATGACTGGAACACTTAACAAAAAGCTGTAGTTTGTTTCAGAATGGGTGGCAAGGAATAAGTTAGTCCTAAATATTTATAAAACTAAAAGCATTCTATTTGGGACAAATCATTCACTAAACCCTAAACCTCAACTAAATCTTGTAATGAATAATATGGAAATTGAGCAAGTTGAGGTGATTTAAACTACTTGGAGTAACACTAGATTGGAAACTGTCATGGTCAAAACACATTGATACAACAGTAATTTTAAGTCCCACTTTGCGGTACCTGTCAGTAGTGTGGTCAGGTGCCACAAAGAGGGACCTCAGAAAATTACATTTGCCTCAGAACAGAGCAGCACGGCTTGTTTAAACTACTAGCACACAGGCCTCCCGAGTGGTGCATCGGTCTAAGGCACTGCATCACAGTGCAAGAGGTATCACTAAAGACAAAGAAAATAGTCTGGTTAGCCATTTGATTACCTGTTCATGAGTCTTATGGCTTGGGGGTAAAAACTGTCAAAAAGCCTTTTTGTCCTAGACTTGGCACTCCAGTACCGCTTGCCATGCGGTAGTAGAGAGAACAGTCTATGACTGGGGTGGCTGGGGTTTTTGACAATTTTTAGGGAATACCTCTGACACCGCCTAGTGTAGAGGTCCTGGATGGCAGGCAGATTAGCCCCAGTGATGTACTGGGCCGTACGCACTACCCTCTGTAGTGCCTTGTGGTCAGAGGCCGAACAATTGCCGTACCAGGCAGTGATGCAACCAGTCAGGATGCTTGCGATGTAATTAGTAGTGTAAGTGAGTGTTTGCGTGCATAAATGTGATAATGAGAGATGTTGAAAGGTGCCAACGCAAACAAACAACGGCCACAAAAATGCCACAACCAAAATCTATAAGTGTGTCTGCATGGTGAGTCTCCTCAATGAATGGGGAAGTGGTGCATTTATCCTGGGACACACCTGAGCCCGGGTGTGTCCCATATCGCAGACGACCCTCCCAGCTCCGGCCGCCGACATCCTAATAAGGAAAACAAGAGCAAAGAGAAAGAATACGTCAGACAGAGTGGGAGGGTCGTCACACAATGCCAAATAGCTCCTCAGACCCAGCCTTGGTCGGCAGGATCACTGGACAGAGACTAGCAGTCCCAGCAACTGATGACAACTGCGTCGTGGGATCCAAAATGTTACCTAGATAAAAATACACTCAATAAACTTTCAAAACAACAAACTTTCCAAAACAACAAACAAAGCTCTCCCTATGATTGTTATGCAACCTCATTATATAGAAACACAGAGATATGTTATATCTTCTGAACAAATAGAGCAGTATGTATTGAAGACTGACAGAATAAAAGACTGATAGAATGACAGGTGAAAGTGTGGGTAGCTGGACAGGTAGGATGACTGACAGTGAAGGTGAACAGGTGGTCACGGTTCAGGTGACAGAGGAATGGAAGAGACTGAGGCAGGAATTCCTTTAACCATGAAGTGGTATATTTACTGGGTAATCTGTGCTGCATAACACAGGAAACAAAATAACAGGTATCCAATCAAATTCATAAATCACAAAGATCAAATCATAACAATCATTCATTATTAACATAATTAGGGAATTCAGCAATTCAGTTCAATAAGAAGTCAATAGGAATCATCCTCGAGGCATTTAGGCTCGTAACTATTCATTATAATCATGAGAAGAATAATACAAAATAATTCAATCAGTGATCGGTTATTCAATCTATAATCCAGAATTGATATCAGAATTGATCAGTTCAGCAAACAATTACGTTTCATATTTCACTCGTTCAAGTTTGTCTTCATATGTGCATGTAATTGCATTACATATTAACCATACAGAGATGGCATAATTTATTATCTATAGGGCCGTGATCATTGACCATTTACATTACACAATAGGTTTGAAGCGTGCTCTCCAAGCCGCACTCCGCGGTAGTAACTATAAACAATAACTGATCGACCTCTCTCCCGATCGCAGCAGATAGTTCAGATGAAAGGTAACAGATTTGTTGGATTTACATGGATTCATGGACGCACAGAACATCTGGATTAGACAGAGTTAAGGAAGAGAAAGTAGCGAGATCGGGCGATGGCGATTTCCTCCTTTTAATGAGTTGAGATCTGTCGGACATTTCCACCTGACCTAATTAAAGCGCCCCTGGCCCAGCTGAGCAAGTGGCCATGAATTAAAGGATTAAAGGACTCTTCCACCAACTCCATGGGCCTCTTCTACAACAGGTTTGACTGTAGAATAAAAGACTGCTAGAATGACAGGTCTGACTGTAGCATAAAAGACTGCTAGAATGGCAGGTCTGACTGTAGAATAGAAGGGAGCTTGTATTCTGTTGGAAAGACTGAGTAATCCGTTAATCTATAGTGACTGGGGTGGATCTGCCAGACTGAGTAATCCGTTAATCTATGGTGACTGGGGTGGATCTGCCAGACTGAGTAATCCGCTAATCTATGGTGACTGGGGTGGATCTGCCAGACTGAATAATCAGTTAATCTATGGTGACTGGGGTGGGTCTGCCACAATGAAATGGAGCATTGGATTAATTTGCCTACTGTAGGTATGAAGACCAAATACATAGCTCTATTATAGGAACAGACTGGGAGTGTTGTAATATGTTGAGGTATGCTGTGGTGTTGGATAAGGGAGGTGGATAACTCCTCCACATTTACAGTTCAGAGGGTTTTCAAGTCAAGTTCAAGTTTTATATATACTGTGAGTACCAGTTAGAGATAGGGGGCAGTATTTCCCCTTTGGATGAATTGCGTGCCCATAGTGAACTGCATCAAAATCTGTCCTAAATTGCTAATATATGCATATTATTATTAATATTGGATAAAAAACACTCTGGAGTTTCTAAAACCGTTTGAATTATGTCTGTGAGTATAACAGAACTCACAGGGCAGGCAATCTTCCAAACTAGTTTTGAAATCCTGAAAGTTGGGGCAACTTTAATGTCATCGCCCCCTCCCTTCCCAATAAGTTATGGATCTGGAAACACTTCCTATGTCTTCCACTAGATGTCCTCATTCAGTAGAAAGTATAATGGAGCATTTGCTGTGAACTTTGACCTAATGGGAAGGAAAGTACTAAGTGTCGCAAAAGATTTCCATGTGCTTGAAGGCGCGTATGCGTTCGAGTGCTTCGTCTGTTCCAATCAGCCCCAGATGAACATGAATGGCCTGGTTGGAATGCTATTCGATCTGTATGATCATAACATCCTGAAGATTGATTCTGCACTTAGTTTGACCAGTTTCGTCGACCTGTAATATGTAATTTGGAAGTTTTGATGCAAAGTTATCCTGGACCAGAAGTCATTTTTTGGGCATTTGAGCTGAAAGTGGTAGCAGATGCTGCTACTTGGACACTAGAATTGAACATTATGAAACAAAACGATTTATTGTTGAACTAGGACTCCTTCCACTACATTCTGATCGAAGACCATCAAAGGTAAAGGAATATTTATGTTGTAATTTTGTATTTCTGTTGACTCCAACATAGCAGAGAAATATTGTTACGTCTGAGCGCCGTCTCAGATTATTGCAATGTTAGGTTTTTTCCGTAACGTTAAAAAAAATGTGACACAGCGGTTGCATTAAGAACCAGTGCATCTTTTTAATTATATGTAGAACATGTATCTTTAGTCAAAGGTTATGAGTATTTCTGTTATCTGGCGTAGCTTTCTATAATTCCTCCGGACATTTTGGAGAATTTTCTGAACATGGCGTCAATGTAAACCAAGATGTATGGATATAAAATGCATATTATCGAACAAAACATAAATGTACTGGGTAACATGTCATATGACTGTCATCTGATGAAGATTTTCAAGAGGTTAGTGAATGATTTTTTTTTTTATCCTGCTTTTGTCATTTTATCTTCTGTTGTACAAAATGGCTACGTTTTTTCTTTGTTTTGGTGGTGGTCTAACATAAATATATGCTGTGTTTTCGCCATAGAACATTTTAGAAATCTGACACGCTGGGTAGATGAACAAGGTGTTTATCTTTCATTTGAGGTATTGGACTTGTTAATGTGTGGAGGTAAAATATTTCTAAGACAATTTTTGCATTCCCTGCGCCAAAGTTTCAGCTGAACGGGGGGTGGAGTTCCTGTAGGGGAACCCATAGGCTTAAGACAATTTATGGGCCTTATCCATTCCATACCTGCCAAGCCTAACGACCTCAAGAACCTTACAGATGAAAGTGGCTACCCTGCCCCGTAGTGGTTAGTTAGTGGTAAATACAGTTTGGGACTGCATTCAGGTATTAGACTGCAGAACACAGAACAAAAATTTCAACGCAATATGTAACAATTTCAAAGATTTTACTGAGTTACAGTAAAATAAATAACACACTACCCTGTCCAATAAATAACACACTACCCTGTCCAATAAATTGCACACTACCCTGTCCAATAAATGAGACACTACCCTCCCCTGTCCAATAAATGAGACACTACCCTCCCCTGTCCAATAAATGAGACACTACCTTCCCCTGTCCAATAAATAACACACTACCCTCCCCTGTCCAATAAATAACACACTACCCTGTGAAATAAATAACTCACTACCCTATCCTGTCCAATAAAGAACACCCTCCCCTTTCCAATAAATAACACACTACCCTGTCCAATAAATAACACACTACCCTGTCCAATAAATAACACACTACCCTGTCCAATAAATAACACACTACCCTCCCCTGTCCAATAAATAACACGCTACCCTGTCCAATAAATAACACACTACCCTCCCCTGTCCAATAAATAACACACTACCCTGTCCAATAAATAACACACTACCCTGTCCAATAAATAACACACTACCCTCCCCTGTCCAATAAATAACACACTACCCTGTCCAATAAATAACACACTACAATGTCCAATAAATGACTCACTACCCTGTCCAATAAATAACACAGTACCCTCCCCTGTCCAATAAATAACACACTACCCTGTCCAATAAATAACACACTACCCTGTCCAATAAATAACACACTACCCTGTCAAATAAATAACTCACTACCCTATCCTGTCCAATAAAGAACACCCTCCCCTTTCCAATAAATAACACACTACCGTGTCCAATAAATAACACACTACCGTGTCCAATAAATAACACACTACCCTGTCCAATAAATAACACACTACCCTGTCCAATAAATAACACACTACCCTGTCCAATAAATAACACACTACCCTGTCCAATAAATAACACACTACCCTGTCCAATAAATAACACACTACCCTGTCCAATAAATAACACACTACCGTGTCCAATAAATAACACATTACCCTGTCCAATAAATAACACACTACCCTGTCCAATAAATAACACACTACCCTGTCCAATAAATAACACACTACCCTGTCCAATAAATAACACACTACCCTCCCCTGTCCAATAAATAACACACTACCCTGTCCAATAAATAACACATTACCCTGTCCAATAAATGACTCACTACCCTGTCCAATAAATAACACACTACCCTGTCCAATAAATAACACACTACCCTGTCCAATAAATGACTCACTACCCTGTCCAATAAATAACACACTACCCTGTCCAATAAATGACTCACTACCCTGTCCAATAAATAACACACTACCCTGTCCAATAAATAACACACTACCCTGTCCAATAAATGACTCACTACCCTGTCCAATAAATAACACACTACCCTGTCCAATAAATAACACACTACCCTGTCCAATAAATAACACACTACCCTGTCCAATAAATAACACACTACCGTGTCCAATAAATAACACACTACCCTGTCCAATAAATAACACACTACCCTGTCCAATAAATAACACACTACCCTGTCCAATAAATAACACACTACCGTGTCCAATAAATAACACACTACCCTGTCCAATAAATAACACGCTACCCTGTCCAATAAATAACACACTACCCTGTCCAATAAATAACACACTACCCTGTCCAATAAATAACACACTACCCTCCCCTGTCCAATAAATAACACACTACCCTGTCCAATAAATAACACACTACCCTGTCCAATAAATAACACGCTACCCTGTCCAATAAATAACACACTACCCTGTCCAATAAATAACACGCTACCCTGTCCAATAAATAACACACTACCCTGTCCAATAAATAACACACTACCCTGTCCAATAAATAACACACTACCCTGTCCAATAAATGACACACTACCCTGTCCAATAAAAAACACACTACCCTCCCCTGTCCAATAAATAACACACTACCCTGTCCAATAAATGACACACTACCCTGTCCAATAAAAAACACACTACCCTCCCCTGTCCAATAAATAACACGCTACCCTGTCCAATAAATAACACACTACCGTGTCCAATAAATAACACACTACCGTGTCCAATAAATAACACACTACCGTGTCCAATAAATAACACACTACCGTGTCCAATAAATAACACACTACCCTGTCCAATAAATAACACACTAACCTCCCCTGTCCAATAAATGACACACTACCCTGTCCAATAAATAACACACTACCGTGTCCAATAAATAACACACTACCGTGTCCAATAAATAACACACTACAATGTCCAATAAATGACACACTACCCTGTCCAATAAATAACACACTACCCTCCCCTGTCCAATAAATAACACACTACCCTCCCCTGTCCAATAAATAACACACTACCCTGTCCAATAAATAACACACTACCGTGTCCAATAAATAACACACTACAATGTCCAATAAATAACACACTACCCTGTCCAATAAATAACACACTACCCTGTCCAATAAATAACACACTACCGTGTCCAATAAATAACACACTACAATGTCCAATAAATGACACACTACCCTGTCCAATAAATAACACACTACCCTCCCCTGTCCAATAAATAACACACTACAATGTCCAATAAATAACACGCTACCCTGTCCAATAAATAACACACTACCCTGTCCAATAAATAACACACTACCCTGTCCAATAAATAACACACTACCCTGTCCAATAAATAACACACTACCCTGTCCAATAAATAACACACTACCCTGTCCAATAAATAACACACTACCCTGTCCAATAAATAACACACTACCCTGTCCAATAAATAACACATTACCCTGTCCAATAAATAACACACTACCCTGTCCAATAAATAACACACTACCGTGTCCAATAAATAACACAGTACAATGTCCAATAAATAACACACTACCCTGTCCAATAAATATCACACTACCCTGTCCAATAAATAACACACTACCCTGTCCAATAAATGACTCACTACCCTGTCCAATAAATAACACACTACCCTGTCCAATAAATAACACACTACCCTGTCCAATAAATAACACACTACCCTGTCCAATAAATAACACACTACCCTGTCCAATAAATAACACACTACCCTCCCCTGTCCAATAAATGACACACTACCCTGTCCAATAAAAAACACACTACCCTCCCCTGTCCAATAAATAACACGCTACCCTGTCCAATAAATAACACACTAACCTCCCCTGTCCAATAAATAACACACTACCCTGTCCAATAAATAACACACTACCCTGTCCAATAAATAACACACTACCCTGTCCAATAAATAACACACTACCCTGTCCAATAAATAACACATTACCCTGTCCAATAAATAACACACTACCCTGTCCAATAAATAACACACTACCGTGTCCAATAAATAACACAGTACAATGTCCAATAAATAACACACTACCCTGTCCAATAAATAACACACTACCCTGTCCAATAAATAACACACTACCCTGTCCAATAAATGACTCACTACCCTGTCCAATAAATAACACACTACCCTGTCCAATAAATAACACACTACCCTGTCCAATAAATAACACACTACCCTGTCCAATAAATAACACACTACCCTCCCCTGTCCAATAAATAACACACTACCCTGTCCAATAAATGACACACTACCCTGTCCAATAAAAAACACACTACCCTCCCCTGTCCAATAAATAACACGCTACCCTGTCCAATAAATAACACACTAACCTCCCCTGTCCAATAAATAACACACTACAATGTCCAATAAATAACACACTACCCTGTCCAATAAATAACACACTACCGTGTCCAATAAATAACACACTACCGTGTCCAATAAATAACACACTAACCTCCCCTGTCCAATAAATAACACACTACCGTGTCCAATAAATAACACACTAACCTCCCCTGTCCAATAAATAACACACTACCCTGTCCAATAAATAACACACTACAATGTCCAATAAATAACACACTACCCTGTCCAATAAATAACACACTACCCTGTCCAATAAATAACACACTACCCTGTCCAATAAATAACACGCTACCCTGTCCAATAAATAACACACTACCCTGTCCAATAAATAACACACTACCCTCCCCTGTCCAATAAATAACACACTACCCTCCCCTGTCCAATAAATAACACACTACCCTGTCCAATAAATAACACACTACCCTGTCCAATAAAAAACACACTACCCTCCCCTGTCCAATAAATAACACGCTACCCTGTCCAATAAATAACACACTACCCTGTCCAATAAATAACACACTACCCTGTCCAATAAATTACACACTACCCTCCCCTGTCCAATAAATAACACACTACCCTGTCCAATAAATGACACACTACCCTCCCCTGTCCAATAAATAACACACTACCCTGTCCAATAAATAACACACTACCCTGTCCAATAAAAAACACACTACCCTCCCCTGTCCAATAAATAACACACTACCCTGTCCAATAAATGACACACTACCCTGTCCAATAAAAAACACACTACCCTCCCCTGTCCAATAAATAACACGCTACCCTGTCCAATAAATAACACACTAACCTCCCCTGTCCAATAAATAACACACTACCCTGTCCAATAAATAACACACTACCGTGTCCAATAAATAACACACTACAATGTCCAATAAATGACACACTACCCTGTCCAATAAATAACACACTACCGTGTCCAATAAATAACACACTACCGTGTCCAATAAATAACACACTACAATGTCCAATAAATGACACACTACCCTGTCCAATAAATAACACACTACCCTCCCCTGTCCAATAAATAACACACTACCCTCCCCTGTCCAATAAATAACACACTACCCTGTCCAATAAATAACACACTACCCTGTCCAATAAATAACACACTACCCTGTCCAATAAATAACACACTACCGTGTCCAATAAATAACACACTACAATGTCCAATAAATGACACACTACCCTGTCCAATAAATAACACACTACAATGTCCAATAAATAACACGCTACCCTGTCCAATAAATAACACACTACCCTGTCCAATAAATAACACACTACCCTGTCCAATAAATAACACACTACCCTGTCCAATAAATAACACACTACCCTGTCCAATAAATAACACACTACCCTGTCCAATAAATAACACACTACCCTGTCCAATAAATAACACACTACAATGTCCAATAAATAACACGCTACCCTGTCCAATAAAAAACACAGTACCCTGTCCAATAAATAACACACTACCCTGTCCAATAAATAACACACTACCCTGTCCAATAAATAACACACTACAATGTCCAATAAATAACACGCTACCCTGTCCAATAAAAAACACAGTACCCTGTCCAATAAATAACACACTACCCTGTCCAATAAATAACACACTACCCTGTCCAATAAATAACACACTACCCTGTCAAATAAATAACTCACTACCCTATCCTGTCCAATAAAGAACACCCTCCCCTTTCCAATAAATAACACACTACCGTGTCCAATAAATAACACACTACCGTGTCCAATAAATAACACACTACCCTGTCCAATAAATAACACACTACCGTGTCCAATAAATAACACACTACCCTGTCCAATAAATAACACACTACCCTGTCCAATAAAAAACACACTACCCTCCCCTGTCCAATAAATAACACGCTACCCTGTCCAATAAATAACACACTACCCTGTCCAATAAATAACACACTACCCTGTCCAATAAATTACACACTACCCTCCCCTGTCCAATAAATAACACACTACCCTGTCCAATAAATGACACACTACCCTCCCCTGTCCAATAAATAACACACTACCCTGTCCAATAAATAACACACTACCCTGTCCAATAAAAAACACACTACCCTCCCCTGTCCAATAAATAACACACTACCCTGTCCAATAAATGACACACTACCCTGTCCAATAAAAAACACACTACCCTCCCCTGTCCAATAAATAACACGCTACCCTGTCCAATAAATAACACACTAACCTCCCCTGTCCAATAAATAACACACTACCCTGTCCAATAAATAACACACTACCGTGTCCAATAAATAACACACTACAATGTCCAATAAATGACACACTACCCTGTCCAATAAATAACACACTACCGTGTCCAATAAATAACACACTACCGTGTCCAATAAATAACACACTACAATGTCCAATAAATGACACACTACCCTGTCCAATAAATAACACACTACCCTCCCCTGTCCAATAAATAACACACTACCCTCCCCTGTCCAATAAATAACACACTACCCTGTCCAATAAATAACACACTACCCTGTCCAATAAATAACACACTACCCTGTCCAATAAATAACACACTACCGTGTCCAATAAATAACACACTACAATGTCCAATAAATGACACACTACCCTGTCCAATAAATAACACACTACCCTCCCCTGTCCAATAAATAACACACTACAATGTCCAATAAATAACACGCGACCCTGTCCAATAAATAACACACTACCCTGTCCAATAAATAACACACTACCCTGTCCAATAAATAACACACTACCCTGTCCAATAAATAACACACTACCCTGTCCAATAAATAACACACTACCCTGTCCAATAAATAACACACTACCGTGTCCAATAAATAACACACTACAATGTCCAATAAATAACACGCTACCCTGTCCAATAAAAAACACAGTACCCTGTCCAATAAATAACACACTACAATGTCCAATAAATGACTCACTACCCTGTCCAATAAATAACACACTACCCTGTCCAATAAATAACACACTACCCTGTCCAATAAATAACACACTACCCTGTCAAATAAATAACTCACTACCCTATCCTGTCCAATAAAGAACACCCTCCCCTTTCCAATAAATAACACACTACCGTGTCCAATAAATAACACACTACCGTGTCCAATAAATAACACACTACCCTGTCCAATAAATAACACACTACCGTGTCCAATAAATAACACACTACAATGTCCAATAAATAACACACTACCCTGTCCAATAAATAACACACTACCCTGTCCAATAAATAACACACTACCCTGTCCAATAAATAACACACTACCCTGTCCAATAAATAACACACTACCCTGTCCAATAAATAACACACTACCCTGTCCAATAAATAACACACTACCCTGTCCAATAAATAACACACTACCCTGTCCAATAAATGACTCACTACCCTATCCTGTCCAATAAAGAACACCCTACCCTCCCCTGTCCAATAAATAACACACTACCCTCCCCTGTCCAATAAATAACACACTACCCTCCCCTGTCCAATAAATAACACACTACCCTGTCCAATAAATAACACACTACCCTGTCCAATAAATGACACACTACCCTGTCCAATAAAAAACACACTACCCTCCCCTGTCCAATAAATAACACGCTACCCTGTCCAATAAATAACACACTAACCTCCCCTGTCCAATAAATAACACACTACCCTGTCCAATAAATAACACACTACCCTGTCCAATAAATAACACACTACCCTGTCCAATAAATAACACACTACCCTGTCCAATAAATAACACACTACCCTGTCCAATAAATAACACACTACCCTGTCCAATAAAAAACACACTACCCTGTCCAATAAATAACACACTACCCTGTCCAATAAATAACACACTACCCTCCCCTGTCCAATAAATAACACACTACCCTCCCCTGTCCAATAAATAACACACTACCCTGTCCAATAAATAACACACTACCCTGTCCAATAAATAACACACTACCCTGTCCAATAAATAACACACTACCCTGTCCAATAAATAACACACTACCCTGTCCAATAAATAACACACTACCCTGTCCAATAAATAACACACTACCCTGTCCAATAAAAAACACACTACCCTGTCCAATAAATAACACACTACCCTGTCCAATAAATAACACACTACCCTCCCCTGTCCAATAAATAACACACTACCCTGTCCAATAAATAACACACTACCGTGTCCAATAAATAACACACTACAATGTCCAATAAATAACACACTACCCTGTCCAATAAATAACACACTACCCTGTCCAATAAATAACACACTACCCTGTCCAATAAATAACACACTACCCTGTCCAATAAATAACACACTACCCTGTCCAATAAAAAACACACTACCCTGTCCAATAAATAACACACTACCCTGTCCAATAAATAACACACTACCCTCCCCTGTCCAATAAATAACACACTACCCTCCCCTGTCCAATAAATAACACACTACCCTGTCCAATAAATAACACACTACCCTGTCCAATAAATAACACACTACCCTGTCCAATAAATAACACACTACCCTGTCCAATAAATAACACACTACCCTGTCCAATAAATAACACACTACCCTCCCCTGTCCAATAAATAACACGCTACCCTGTCCAATAAATAACACACTACCCTGTCCAATAAATAACACACTACCCTGTCCAATAAATAACACACTACCCTGTCCAATAAATAACACACTACCCTCCCCTGTCCAATAAATAACACACTACCCTGTCCAATAAATAACACACTACCCTCCCCTGTCCAATAAATAACACACTACCCTGTCCAATAAATAACACACTACCGTGTCCAATAAATAACACACTACAATGTCCAATAAATGACACACTACCCTGTCCAATAAATAACACACTACCCTCCCCTGTCCAATAAATAACACACTACCCTGTCCAATAAATAACACGCTACGCTGTCCAATAAATAACACGCTACCCTGTCCAATAAATAACACACTACCCTTCCCTGTCCAATAAATAACACACTACCGTGTCCAATAAATAACACATTACCCTCCCCTGTCCAATAAATAACTCACTACCCTGTCCAATAAATAACACACTACCGTGTCCAATAAATAACACACTACCCTCCCCTGTCCAATAAATAACACACTACCCTGTCCAATAAATAACACACTACCGTGTCCAATAAATAACACACTACCCTCCCCTGTCCAATAAATGACACACTACCGTGTCCAATAAATAACAGACTACAATGTCCAATAAATAACACACTACCGTGTCCAATAAATAACACACTATCCTGTCCAATAAATAACAGACTACAATGTCCAATAAATAACACACTACCCTGTCCAATAAATAACACACTACCCTGTCCAATAAATAACACACTACCGTGTCCAATAAATAACACACTACCCTCCCCTGTCCAATAAATAACACACTACCCTGTCCAATAAATAACACACTACCCTGTCCAATAAACAACACGCTACCCTCCCCTGTCCAATAAATAACACACTACCCTGTCCAATAAATAACACACTACCCTGTCCAATAAATAACACACTACCGTGTCCAATAAATAACACACTACCCTGTCCAATAAATAACACGCTACCCTGTCCAATAAATAACACACTACAATGTCCAATAAATGACACACTACCCTGTCCAATTAATAACACACTACCCTCCCCTGTCCAATAAATAACACACTACCCTGTCCAATAAATAACACACTACAATGTCCAATAAATGACACACTACCCTGTCCAATAAATAACACACTACCCTGTCCAATAAATAACACACTACAATGTCCAATAAATGACACACTACCCTGTCCAATAAATAACACACTACCCTCCCCTGTCCAATAAATAACACACTACCCTGTCCAATAAATAACACGCTACGCTGTCCAATAAATAACACGCTACCCTGTCCAATAAATAACACACTACCCTTCCCTGTCCAATAAATAACACACTACCGTGTCCAATAAATAACACATTACCCTGTCCAATAAATAACTCACTACCCTGTCCAATAAATAACACACTACCCTGTCCAATAAATAACACACTACCCTGTCCAATAAATGACACACTACCCTGTCCAATAAATAACACACTACCCTGTCCAATAAATAACACACTACCCTGTCCAATAGATAACACACTACCCTGTCCAATAAATAACACGCTACCCTGTCCAATAAATAACACACTACCCTGTCCAATAAATAACACACTACCTTCCCCTGTCCAATAAATAACACACTACCCTGTCCAATAAATAACACACTACCGTGTCCAATAAATAACACACTACCCTGTCCAATAAATAACACACTACCCTGTCCAATAAATAACAGACTACAATGTCCAATAAATAACACACTACCGTGTCCAATAAATAACACACTATCCTGTCCAATAAATAACAGACTACAATGTCCAATAAATAACACATTACCCTGTCCAATAAATAACACACTACCCTGTCCAATAAATAACACACTACCCTGTCCAATAAATAACACACTACCCTGTCCAATAAATAACACGCTACCGTGTCCAATAAATAACACACTACAATGTCCAATAAATGACACACTACCCTGTGCAATAAATAACACACTACCCTCCCCTGTCCAATAAATAACACACTACCTTCCCCTGTCCAATAAATAACACGCTACCCTGTCCAATAAATGAGACACTACCCTCCCCTGTCCAATAAATGAGACACTACCCTGTCCAATAAATAACACACTACCCTGTCCAATAAATAACACACTACCCTGTCCAATAAATAAGACACTACCCTCCCCTGTCCAATAAATAACACATTACCCTGTCCAATAAATAACACATTACCCTGTCCAATAAATTACACACTACCCTCCCCTGTCCAATAAATAACACATTAACCTGTCCAATAAATAACACACTACCCTGTCCAATAAATAACACACTACCGTGTCCAATAAATAACACACTACCCTGTCCAATAAATAACACACTACCCTGTCCAATAAAAAACACACTACCCTCCCCTGTCCAATAAATTACACACTACCCTGTCCAATAAATAACACACTACCCTGCCCAATAAATTACACACTACCCTGTCCAATAAATGAGACACTACCCTCCCCTGTCCAATAAATGAGGCACTACCCTCCCCTGTCCAATAAATGAGGCACTACCCTCCCCTGTCCAATAAATGACACACTACCCTCCCCTGTTCAATAAATAACACACTACCCTGTCCAATAAATAACACACTACCCTCCCCTGTCCAATAAATAACACACTACCCTCCCCTGTCCAATAAATAACACACTACCGTGTCCAATAAATAACACACTACCGTGTCCAATAAATAACACACTACCCTGTCCAATAAATAACACACTACCGTGTCCAATAAATAACACACTACCCTGTCCAATAAATAACACGCTACCCTGTCCAATAAATAACACACTACAATGTCCAATAAATAACACACTACCCTGTCCAATAAATAACACACTACAATGTCCAATAAATAACACACTACCCTGTCCAATAAATAACACGCTACCCTGTCCAATAAATAACACACTACCCTGTCCAATAAATAACACACTACCCTGTCCAATAAATAACACGCTACCCTGTCCAATAAATAACACACTACCGTGTCCAATAAATAACACACTACCCTGTCCAATAAATAACACACTACCCTGTCCAATAAAAAACACAGTACCCTGTCCAATAAATAACACACTACCCTGTCCAATAAAAAACACACTACCCTCCCCTGTCCAATAAATAACACGCTACCCTGTCCAATAAATAACACATTACCCTGTCCAATAAATAACACACTACCGTGTCCAATAAATGACACACTACCCTGTCCAATAAATAACACACTACAATGTCAAATATATAACACACTACCCTGTCCAATAAATAACACACTACCCTGTCCAATAAATAACACATATTATAACATGATATTCCAGCTAGATCTACTTTCTCTATTATAATATGTCAATCCAGCTAGATCTACTGTCTCTATTATAATATGACAGACCATGTAGATCTACTGGCTCTATAATTTGTCAGACCAGCTAGATCTACTGCCTCTATTATATTATGACAGACAAGCTAGATCTAGTGTCTGTATTAAATTATGACAGACCAGCCAGGATTACTGTTTCTATTATATTATGACAGACCAGCTAGATCTACTGTCTCTATTATGATTTGTCAGACCAGCTAGATCTACTGTCTCTATTATATTATGAAAGACCAGCTAGATCTACTCTCTCTATTATATTATGACAGACAAGCAAGATCTACTGTCTATACTACAACATGATATTCCAGCTAGATCTACTGTCTCTATTATAATATGACAATCCAGCTAGATCGACTGTTTCTATTATATTATGACAGACCAGCTAGATGTACTGTGTATATTATATTATGACAGACCAGCTAGATCTACAGTCTCTGTATCTCTATTATATTATGACAGTATAGCTAGATCTACTGTCTCTGTATCTCTATTATATTATGACAGACCAGCTAGATCTACTGTCTCTATTGTATTATGATAGACCAGCTAGATCGACTGTCTCTATTATATTATGACAGACCAGGTAGATCTATAATCTCTAGTATATTATGTCAGATCAGCTAGATCTACTGTCTCTATTATATTATGACAGACAAGCTAGATCTAGTGTCTGTACTAAATTATGACAGACCAGCCAGGTCTACTGTTTCTATTATATTATGACAGACCAGCTAGATCTACTGTCTCTATTATGATTTGTCAGACCAGCTAGATCTACTGTCTCTATTATATTATGAAAGACCAGCTAGATCTACTCTCTCTATTATATTATGACAGACAAGCAAGATCTACTGTCTATACTACAACATGATATTCCAGCTAGATCTACTGTCTCTATTATAATATGACAATCCAGCTAGATCTACTGGCTCTATTATAATTTGACAGACCAGGTAGATCTACTGGCTCTATTATATTATGACAGACCAGCTAGATCTGCTGTCTCTATTATATTATGACAGACCAGCTAGAACTACTGTCTCTGTTACAATATGACAGACCAGCTAGATCTACTGTCTCTATTATAATATGACAGACCAGCTAGAGCTACTGTTGCTATTATAATATGACAGACCAGCTAAATCAACTGTCTCTATTATATTATGACAGACCAACTAGATCTACTGTCTCTATTATGTTATGACAGACCAGCTAGATCTACTGTGTCTATTATATTATGACAGACCAGCTAGAGATACTGTCGCTATTATAATATGACAGACCAGCTACATCAACTGTCTCTATTATATTATGACAGACCAGCTAGATCTACTGTCTCTATTATGTTATGACAGACCAGCTAGATCTACTGTGTCTATTATAATAAGACAGACCAACTAGATCTACTGTCTATATTATAACATGATATTCCAGCTCTTTCTACTGGCTCTATAATTTGACAGACCAGCTAGATCTACTGTCTCTATTATATTATGACAGACCAGCTCGATCTGCTGTCTCTATTATATTATGACAGACCAACTCGATCTGCTGTATCTATTATATTATGACAGACCAGCTAGATCTACTGTCTCTATTATAATATGACAGACCAGCTAGATCTACCATCTCTATTATAATTTGACAGACCAGCTAGATCTACTGTCTCTATTAAATTATGACAGAGAAGCTAGATCTACTGTCTCTATTATAATATGACAATCCAGCTAGATCTACTGTCTCTATTATAATATGACAGACACACTAGATCTACTGTCTATATTATAACATGATATTCCAGCTAGATCTACTGTCTCTATTATAATATGACAATCCAGCTAGAACTACTGTCTCGATTATAATATGACAGACAAGGTAGATCTACTGTCTCTATTATATTATGACAGACCAGCTAGATCTACCGTCTCTATTATAATTTGACAGACCAGCTAGATCTACTGTGTCTATTATATTATGACAGACCAGCTCGATCTGCTGTCTCTATTATATTATGACAGACCAGCTAGATCTACCGTGTCTATTATAATACTACAGACCAGCTAGATCTACTGTTTCTCTATTATATTATGACAGACCAGCTAGATCTACTGTCTCTATTATATTATGACAGACCAGGTAGATCTACTATCTCTAGTATATTATGTCAGACCAGCTAGATCTACTGTCTCTATTATATTATGACAGACAAGCTAGATCTAGTGTCTGTATTAAATTATGACAGACCAGCCAGGTCTACTGTTTCTATTATATTATGACAGACCAGCTAGATCTACTGTCTCGATTATGGTTTGTCAGACCAGCTAGATCTACTGTCTCTATTATATTATGAAAGACCAGCTAGATCTACTCTCTCTATTATATTATGACAGACAAGCAAGATCTACTGTCTATACTACAACATGATATTCCAGCTAGATCTACTGTCTCCATTATAATATGACAATCCAGCTAGATCTACTGGATCTATTATAATTTGACAGACCAGGTAGATCTACTGGCTCTATTATATTATGACAGAGCAGCTAGATCTGCTGTCTCTATTATATTATGACAGACCAGCTAGAACTACTGTCTCTGTTACAATATGACAGACCAGCTAGATCTACTGTCTCTATTATAATATGACAGACCAGCTAGATCTACTTTGTCTATTATATTATGACAGACCAGCTAGAGCTACTGTCGCTATTATAATATGACAGACCAGCTACATCAACTGTATCTATTATATTATGACAGACCAGCTAGATCTACTGTCTCTTTTATGTTATGACAGACCAGCTAGATCTACTGTGGCTATTATAATATGAAAGACCAACTAGATCTACTGTCTATATTATAATATGACAGACCAGCTACATCAACTGTCTCTATTATATTATGACAGACCAGCTAGATCTACTGTCTCTATTATAATATGAAATACCAACTAGATCTACTGTCTATATTATAACATGATATTCCAGCTCTTTCTACTGGCTCTATAATTTGACAGACCAGCTAGATCTACTGTCTCTATTATATTATGACAGACCAGCTAGATCTACTGTCTCTATTATAATATGACAGACCAGCTAGATCTACCATCTCTATTATAATTTGACAGACCAGCTAGATCTACTGTCTCTATTAAATTATGACAGAGAAGCTAGATCTACTGTCTCTATTATAATATGACAATCCAGCTAGATCTACTGTCTCTATTATAATATGACAGACACACTAGATCTACTGTCTATATTATAACATGATATTCCAGCTAGATCTACTGTCTCTATTATAATATGACAGACCAGCTAGATCTACTGTCTCTGTTAAATTATGACAGAGAAGCTAGATCTACTGTCTCTATTATAATATGACAATCCAGCTAGATCTACTGTCTCTATCATAATATGACAGACACACTAGATCTACTGTCTATACTATAACATGATATTCCAGCTAGATCTACTGTCTCTATTATAATATGACAGACCAGCTAGATCTACTGTCTCTGTTAAATTATGACAGAGAAGCTAGATCTACTGTCTTTATTATAATATGACAATCCAGCTAGATCTACTGGCTCTATTATAATTTGACAGACCACCTAGATCGACTGTCTCTATTATATTATGACAGAGCAGCTAGATCTACTGTCTCTATTATGTTATGACAGACCAGCTAGATCTACTGTGTCTATTATAATATGACAGACCAGCTAGATCTACTGTCTATATTATAACATGATATTCCAGCTAGATCTACTGTCTCTATTATAATATGTCAATCCAGCTAGATCTACTGTCTCTATTATAATATGACAGACCAGGTAGCTCTACTGGCTCTATAATTTGACAGACCAGCTAGATCTACTGTCTCTATTATATTATGACAGACCAGCTCGATCTGCTGTCTCTATTATATTATGACAGACCAACTCGATCTGCTGTATCTATTATATTATGACAGACCAGCTAGATCTACTGTCTCTGTTAAATTATGACAGAGGAGCTAGATCTACTGTCTCTATTAAAATATGACAGACCAGCTAGATCTACCATCTCTATTATAATTTGACAGACCAGCTAGATCTACTGTCTCTGTTAAATTATGACAGAGGAGCTAGATCTACTGTCTCTATTATAATATGACAATCCAGCTAGATCTACTGTCTCTATTATAATATGAAAGACACAATAGATCTACTGTCTATATTATAACATGACATTCCAGCTAGATCTACTGTCTCTATTATATTATGACAGACCAGCTAGATCTACCGTCTCTATTATAATTTGACAGACCAGCTAGATCTACTGTGTCTATTATATTATGACAGACCAGCTAGATCTGCTGTGTCTATTATAATATGACAGACCAGCTAGATCTACTGTGTCTATTATATTTTGACAGACCAGCTAGATCTACTGTCTCTATTATATAATGACAGACCAGCTAGATCTAATGTATCTATTATAATACGACATACCAGCTAGATCTACTGTCTATATTATATTATGTCAATCCAGCTAGATCTACTGTCTCTATTATAATATGACAGACCAGGTAGATCTACTGGCTCTATAATTTGACAGACCAGCTAGATCTACTGTCTCTATTATATTATGACAGACCAGCTAGATCTGCTGTCTCTATTATATTATGACAGACCAGCTAGATCTACTGTCTCTATTATAATATGACAGACCAGCTAGATCTACCATCTCTATTATAATTTGACAGACCAGCTAGATCTACTGTCTCTATTATATTATGACAGACCAGCTAGATCTACTGTCTCTATTATGTTATGACAGAGCAGCTAGATAAACTGTCTCTATTATAATATGACAATCCAGCTAGATCTACTGGCTCTATTATAATTTGACAGACCACCTAGATCGACTGTCTCTATTATATTATGACAGAGCAGCTACATCTACTGTCTATATTATATTATAGACCAGCTAGATCTACTGTCTCTGTTAAATTATGACAGATAAGCTAGATCTACTGTCTCTATTATAATATGACAATCCAGCTAGATCTACTGGCTCTATTATAATTTGACAGACCAGGTAGATCTACTGGCTCTATTATATTATGACAGACCAGCTAGATCTGCTGTCTCTATTATATTATGACAGACCAGCTAGAACTACTGTCTCTGTTACAATATGACAGACCAGCTAGATCTACTGTTTCTATTATATTATGACAGACCAGCTAGATCTGCTGTCTCTGTGTCTCTATTATATTATGACAGACCACCTAGATCGACTGTCTCTATTATATTATGACAGAGCAGCTAGATAAACTGTCTCTATTATATTATGACAGACCAGCTAGAGCTACTGTCGCTATTATAATATGACAGACCAGCTACATCTACTGTCTCTATTATATTATGACAGACCAGCTAGATCTACTGTCTCTATTATGTTATGACAGACCAGCTAGATCTACTGTGTCTATTATAATATGACAGACCAGCTAGATCTACTGTCTATATTATATTATGACAGACCAACTCGATCTGCTGTATCTATTATATTATGACAGACCAGCTAGATCTACTGTCTCTATTATAATATGACAGACCAGCTAGATCTACCATCTCTATTATAATTTGACAGACCAGCTAGATCTACTGTCTCTATTATATTATGACAGACCAGCTAGATCTACTGTCTCTATTATGTTATGACAGAGCAGCTAGATAAACTGTCTCTATTATAATATGACAATCCAGCTAGATCTACTGGCTCTATTATAATTTGACAGACCACCTAGATCGACTGTCTCTATTATATTATGACAGAGCAGCTACATCTACTGTCTATATTATATTATAGACCAGCTAGATCTACTGTCTCTGTTAAATTATGACAGAGAAGCTAGATCTACTGTCTCTATTATAATATGACAATCCAGCTAGATCTACTGGCTCTATTATAATTTGACAGACCAGGTAGATCTACTGGCTCTATTATATTATGACAGACCAGCTAGATCTGCTGTCTCTATTATATTATGACAGACCAGCTAGAACTACTGTCTCTGTTACAATATGACAGACCAGCTAGATCTACTGTTTCTATTATATTATGACAGACCAGCTAGATCTGCTGTCTCTGTGTCTCTATTATATTATGACAGACCACCTAGATCGACTGTCTCTATTATATTATGACAGAGCAGCTAGATAAACTGTCTCTATTATATTATGACAGACCAGCTAGAGCTACTGTCGCTATTATAATATGACAGACCAGCTACATCTACTGTCTCTATTATATTATGACAGACCAGCTAGATCTACTGTCTCTATTATGTTATGACAGACCAGCTAGATCTACTGTGTCTATTATAATATGACAGACCAGCTAGATCTACTGTCTATATTATAACATGATATTCCAGCTAGATCTACTGTCTCTATTATAATATGTCAATCCAGCTAGATCTACTGTCTCTATTATAATATGACAGACCAGGTAGATCTACTGGCTCTATAATTTGACAGACCAGCTAGATCTACTGTCTCTATTATATTATGACAGACCAGCTCGATCTACTGTCTCTATTATAATATGACAATCCAGCTAGATCTACTGTCTCTATTATAATATGACAGACACACTAGATCTACTGTCTATATTATAACATGATATTCCAGCTAGATCTACTGTCTCTATTATAATATGACAGACCAGCTAGATCTACTGTCTCTGTTAAATTATGACATAGAAGCTAGATCTACTGTCTCTATTATAATATGACAATCCAGCTAGATCTACTGGCTCTATTATAATTTGACAGACCACCTAGATCGACTGTCTCTATTATATTATGACAGAGCAGCTAGATCTACCATCTCTATTATAATTTGAAAGACCAGCTAGATCTACTGTCTCTGTTAAATTATGTCAGAGAAGCTAGATCTACTGTCTCTATTATAATATGACAATCCAGCTAGATCTACTGTCTCTATTATAATATGACAGACACAATAGATCTACTGTCTATATTATAACATGACATTCCAGCTAGATCTACTGTCTCTATTATATTATGACAGACCAGCTAGATCTACCGTCTCTATTATAATTTGACAGACCAGCTAGATCTGCTGTGTCTATTATAATATGACAGACCAGCTAGATCTACTGTGTCTAATATATTTTTACAGACCAGCTAGATCTACTGTGTCTATTATATTCTGACAGACCAGCTAGATCTGCTGTGTCTATTATAATATGACAGACCAGCTAGATCTACTGTGTCTATTATATTTTGACAGACCAGCTAGATCTACTGTCTCTATTATATAATGACAGACCAGCTAGATCTAATGTATCTATTATAATACGACATACCAGCTAGGTCTACTGTCTATATTATATTATGTCAATCCAGCTAGATCTACTGTCTCTATTATAATATGACAGACCAGGTAGATCTACTGGTTCTATAATTTGACAGACCAGCTAGATCTACTGTCTCTATTATATTATGACAGACCAGCTAGATCTGCTGTCTCTATTATATTATGACAGACCAACTCAATCTGCTGTATCTATTATATTATGACAGACCAGCTAGATCTACCATCTCTATTATAATTTGACAGACCAGCTAGATCTACTGTCTCTATTAAATTATGACAGAGAAGCTAGATCTACTGTCTCTATTATAATATGACAATCCAGCTAGATCTACTGTCTCTATTATAATATGACAGACACACTAGATCTACTGTCTATATTATAAAATGATATTCCAGCTAGATCTACTGTCTCTATTATAATATGACAATCCAGCTAGAACTACTGTCTCGATTATAATATGACAGACAAGGTAGATCTACTGTCTCTATTATATTATGACAGACCAGCTAGATCTACCGTCTCTATTATAATTTGACAGACCAGCTAGATCTACTGTGTCTATTATATTATGACAGACCAGCTCGATCTGCTGTCTCTATTATTTTATGACAGACCAGCTAGATCTACCGTGTCTATTATAATTCTTCAGACCAGCTAGATCTACTGTTTCTCTATTATATTATGACAGACCAGCTAGATCTACTGTCTCTATTGTATTATGATAGACCAGCTAGATCTACTGTCTCTATTATATTATGACAGACCAGGTAGATCTACTATCTCTAGTATATTATGTCAGACCAGCTAGATCTACTGTCTCTATTATATTATGACAGACAAGCTAGATCTAGTGTCTGTATTAAATTATGACAGACCTGCCAGGTCTACTGTTTCTATTATATTATGACAGACCAGCTAGATCTACTGTCTCTATTATGATTTGTCAGACCAGCTAGATCTACTGTCTCTATTATATTATAAAAGACCAGATAGATCTACTCTCTCTATTATATTATGACAGACAAGCAAGATCTACTGTCTATACTACATGATGATATTCCAGCTAGATCTACTGTCTCTATTATAATTTGACAGACCAGGTAGATCTACTGGCTCTATTATATTATTACAGACCAGCTAGATCTGCTGTCTCTATTATATTATGACAGACGAGCTAGAACTACTGTCTCTGTTACAATATGACAGACCAGCTAGATCTACTGTCTCTATTATATTATGACAGACCAGCTAGATCTACTGTCTCTATTATATTATGACAGACCAGCTCGATCTGCTGTCTCTATTATATTATGACAGACCAACTCGATCTGCTGTATCTATTATATCATGACAGACCAGCTAGATCTACTGTCTCTATTATAATATGACAGACCAGCTAGATCTACCATCTCTATTATAATTTGACAGACCAGCTAGATCTACTGTTTCTGTTAAATTATGACAGAGAAGCTAGATCTACTGTCTCTATTATAATATGACAATCCAGCTAGATCTACTGTCTCTATTATAATATGACAGACACACTAGATCTACTGTCTATATTATAACATGATATTCCAGCTAGATCTACTGTCTCTATTATAATATGACAATCCAGCTAGAACTACTGTCTCTATTATATTATGACAGACCAGCTAGATCTACCGTCTCTATTATAATTTGACAGACCAGCTAGATCTACTGTGTCTATTATATTATGACAGACCAGCTCGATCTGCAGTCTCTATTATATTATGACAGACCAGCTAGATCTACCGTGTCTATTATAATATGACAGACCAGCTAGATCTACTGTGTCTAATATATTTTTACAGACCAGCTAGATCTACTGTGTCTATATTCTGACAGACCAGCTAGATCTGCTGTGTCTATTATATTATGACAGAGCAGCTAGATCTACCATCTCTATTATAATTTGAAAGACCAGCTAGATCTACTGTCTCTGTTAAATTATGTCAGAGAAGCTAGATCTACTGTCTCTATTATAATATGACAATCCAGCTAGATCTACTGTCTCTATTATAATATGACAGACACAATAGATCTACTGTCTATATTATAACATGACATTCCAGCTAGATCTACTGTCTCTATTATATTATGACAGACCAGCTAGATCTACCGTCTCTATTATAATTTGACAGACCAGCTAGATCTGCTGTGTCTATTATAATATGACAGACCAGCTAGATCTACTGTGTCTAATATATTTTTACAGACCAGCTAGATCTACTGTGTCTATTATATTCTGACAGACCAGCTAGATCTGCTGTGTCTATTATAATATGACAGACCAGCTAGATCTACTGTGTCTATTATATTTTGACAGACCAGCTAGATCTACTGTCTCTATTATATAATGACAGACCAGCTAGATCTAATGTATCTATTATAATACGACATACCAGCTAGGTCTACTGTCTATATTATATTATGTCAATCCAGCTAGATCTACTGTCTCTATTATAATATGACAGACCAGGTAGATCTACTGGTTCTATAATTTGACAGACCAGCTAGATCTACTGTCTCTATTATATTATGACAGACCAGCTAGATCTGCTGTCTCTATTATATTATGACAGACCAACTCAATCTGCTGTATCTATTATATTATGACAGACCAGCTAGATCTACCATCTCTATTATAATTTGACAGACCAGCTAGATCTACTGTTTCTCTATTATATTATGACAGACCAGCTAGATCTACTGTCTCTATTGTATTATGATAGACCAGCTAGATCTACTGTCTCTATTATATTATGACAGACCAGGTAGATCTACTATCTCTAGTATATTATGTCAGACCAGCTAGATCTACTGTCTCTATTATATTATGACAGACAAGCTAGATCTAGTGTCTGTATTAAATTATGACAGACCTGCCAGGTCTACTGTTTCTATTATATTATGACAGACCAGCTAGATCTACTGTCTCTATTATGATTTGTCAGACCAGCTAGATCTACTGTCTCTATTATATTATAAAAGACCAGATAGATCTACTCTCTCTATTATATTATGACAGACAAGCAAGATCTACTGTCTATACTACATGATGATATTCCAGCTAGATCTACTGTCTCTATTATAATTTGACAGACCAGGTAGATCTACTGGCTCTATTATATTATTACAGACCAGCTAGATCTGCTGTCTCTATTATATTATGACAGACGAGCTAGAACTACTGTCTCTGTTACAATATGACAGACCAGCTAGATCTACTGTCTCTATTATATTATGACAGACCAGCTAGATCTACTGTCTCTATTATATTATGACAGACCAACTCGATCTGCTGTATCTATTATATCATGACAGACCAGCTAGATCTACTGTCTCTATTATAATATGACAGACCAGCTAGATCTACCATCTCTATTATAATTTGACAGACCAGCTAGATCTACTGTTTCTGTTAAATTATGACAGAGAAGCTAGATCTACTGTCTCTATTATAATATGACAATCCAGCTAGATCTACTGTCTCTATTATAATATGACAGACACACTAGATCTACTGTCTATATTATAACATGATATTCCAGCTAGATCTACTGTCTCTATTATAATATGACAATCCAGCTAGAACTACTGTCTCGATTATAATATGACAGACAAGGTAGATCTACTGTCTCTATTATATTATGACAGACCAGCTAGATCTACCGTCTCTATTATAATTTGACAGACCAGCTAGATCTGCAGTCTCTATTATATTATGACAGACCAGCTAGATCTACCGTGTCTATTATAATATGACAGACCAGCTAGATCTACTGTGTCTAATATATTTTTACAGACCAGCTAGATCTACTGTGTCTATATTCTGACAGACCAGCTAGATCTGCTGTGTCTATTATAATATGACAGACCAGCTAGATCTAATGTATCTATTATAATACGACATACCAGCTATATCTACTGTCTATATTACATGATGTCAATCCAGCTAGATCTACTGTCTCTATTATAATATGACAGACCAGGTAGATCTACTGGCTCTATTATAATATGACAGACCAGGTAGATCTACTGGCTCTATAATTTGACAGACCAGCTAGATATACTGTCTCTATTATATTATGACAGACCAGCTAGATCTGCTGTCTCTATTATATTATGACAGACCAACTCGATCTACTGTCTCTATTATATAATGACAGACCAGCTAGATCTAATGTATCTATTATAATACGACATACCAGCTAGATCTACTGTCTATATTATATTATGTCAATCCAGCTAGATCTACTGTCTCTATTATATTATGACAGACCAACTCGATCTGCTGTATCTATTATATTATGACAGACCAGCTAGATCTACTGTCTCTATTATAATATGACAGACCAGCTAGATCTACCATCTCTATTATAATTTGACAGACCAGCTAGATCTACTGTCTCTATTAAATTATGACAGAGAAGCTAGATCTACTGTCTCTATTATAATATGACAATCCAGCTAGATCTACTGTCTCTATTATAATATGACAGACACACTAGATCTACTGTCTATATTATAAAATGATATTCCAGCTAGATCTACTGTCTCTATTATAATATGACAATCCAGCTAGAACTACTGTCTCGATTATAATATGACAGACAAGGTAGATCTACTGTCTCTATTATATTATGACAGACCAGCTAGATCTACCGTCTCTATTATAATTTGACAGACCAGCTAGATCTACTGTGTCTATTATATTATGACAGACCAGCTCGATCTGCTGTCTCTATTATTTTATGACAGACCAGCTAGATCTACCGTGTCTATTATAATACTACAGACCAGCTAGATTTACTGTTTCTCTATTATATTATGACAGACCAGCTAGATCTACTGTCTCTATTGTATTATGATAGACCAGCTAGATCTACTGTCTCTATTATATTATGACAGACCAGGTAGATCTACTATCTCTAGTATATTATGTCAGACCAGCTAGATCTACTGTCTCTATTATATTATGACAGACAAGCTAGATCTAGTGTCTGTATTAAATTATGACAGACCAGCCAGGTCTACTGTTTCTATTATATTATGACAGACCAGCTAGATCTACTGTCTCTATTATGATTTGTCAGACCAGCTA
Organism: Oncorhynchus clarkii lewisi; assembly: GCF_045791955.1. NCBI lineage: Eukaryota > Metazoa > Chordata > Actinopteri > Salmoniformes > Salmonidae > Oncorhynchus > Oncorhynchus clarkii. The sequence continues at coordinate 222,458 of NC_092178.1, read as the reverse complement.
GATCTACTGTCTTCATTATATTATAAAAGACCAGCTAGATCTACTCTCTCTATTATATTATGACAGACAAGCAAGATCTACTGTCTATACTACAACATGATATTCCAGCTAGATCTACTGTCTCTATTATAATATGACAATCCAGCTAGATCTACTGGCTCTATTATAATTTGACAGACCAGGTAGATCTACTGGCTCTATTATATTATGACAGACCAGCTAGATCTAATGTCTCTATTATATTATGACAGACCAGCTAGAACTACTGTCTCTGTTACAATATGACAGACCAGCTAGATCTACTGTCTCTATTATATTATGACAGAACAGCTAGATCTGCTGTCTCTGTGTCTCTATTATATTATGACAGAACACCTAGATCAACTGTCTCTTTTATATTATGACAGAGCAGCTAGAGCTACTGTCGCTATTATAATATGACAGACCAGCTACATCTACTGTCTCTATTATATTATGACAGACCAGCTAGATCTACTGTCTCTATTATGTTATGACAGACCAGCTAGATCTACTGTGTCTATTATAATATGACAGACCAGCTAGATCTACTGTCTATATTATAACATGATATTCCAGCTAGATCTACTGTCTCTATTATAATATGTCAATCCAGCTAGATCTACTGTCTCTATTATAATATGACAGACCAGGTAGATCTACTGGCTCTATAATTTGACAGACCAGCTAGATCTACTGTCTCTATTATATTATGACAGACCAGCTCGTTCTGCTGTCTCTATTATATTATGACAGACCAACTCGATCTGCTGTATCTATTATATTATGACAGACCAGCTAGATCTACTGTCTCTATTATAATATGACAGACCAGCTAGATCTACCATCTCTATTATAATTTGACAGACCAGCTAGATCTACTGTTTCTGTTAAATTATGACAGAGAAGCTAGATCTACTGTCTCTATTATAATATGACAATCCAGCTAGATCTACTGTCTCTATTATAATATGACAGACACACTAGATCTACTGTCTATATTATAACATGATATTCCAGCTAGATCTACTGTCTCTATTATAATATGACAATCCAGCTAGAACTACTGTCTCGATTATAATATGACAGACAAGGTAGATCTACTGTCTCAATTATATTATGACAGACCAGCTAGATCTACCGTCTCTATTATAATTTGACAGACCAGCTAGATCTACTGTGTCTATTATATTATGACAGACCAGCTCGATCTGCAGTCTCTATTATATTATGACAGACCAGCTAGATCTACCGTGTCTATTATAATATGACAGACCAGCTAGATCTACTGTGTCTAATATATTTTTACAGACCAGCTAGATCTACTGTGTCTATTATATTCTGACAGACCAGCTAGATCTGCTGTGTCTATTATAATATGACAGACCAGCTAGATCTAATGTATCTATTATGATTTGTCAGACCAGCTAGATCTACTGTCTCTATTATATTATGAAAGACCAGATAGATCTACTCTCTCTATTATATTATGACAGACAAGCAAGATCTACTGTCTATACTACATGATGATATTCCAGCTAGATCTACTGTCTCTATTATAATTTGACAGACCAGGTAGATCTACTGGCTCTATTATATTATTACAGACCAGCTAGATCTGCTGTCTCTATTATATTATGACAGACCAGCTAGAACTACTGTCTCTGTTACAATATGACAGACCAGCTAGATCTACTGTCTCTATTATATTATGACAGACCAGCTAGATCTGCTGTCTCTGTGTCTCTATTATATTATGACAGACCACCTAGATCGACTGTCTCTTTTATATTATGACAGAGCAGCTAGAGCTACTGTCGCTATTATAATATGACAGACCAGCTACATCTACTGTCTCTATTATATTATGACAGACCAGCTAGATCTACTGTCTCTATTATGTTATGACAGACCAGCTAGATCTACTGTGTCTATTATAATATGACAGACCAGCTAGATCTACTGTCTATATTATAACATGATATTCCAGCTAGATCTACTGTCTCTATTATAATATGTCAATCCAGCTAGATCTACTGTTTCTCTATTATAATATGACAGACCAGGTAGATCTACTGGCTATATAATTTGACAGACCAGCTAGATCTAATGTCTCTATTATATTATGACAGACCAACTCGATCTGCTGTATCTATTATATTATGACAGACCAGCTAGATCTACTGTCTCTATTATAATATGACAGACCAGCTAGATCTACCATCTCTATTATAATTTGACAGACCAGCTAGATCTACTGTTTCTGTTAAATTATGACAGAGAAGCTAGATCTACTGTCTCTATTATAATATGACAATCCAGCTAGATCTACTGTCTCTATTATAATATGACAGACACACTAGATCTACTGTCTATATTATAACATGATATTCCAGCTAGATCTACTGTCTCGATTATAATATGACAGACAAGGTAGATCTACTGTCTCTATTATATTATGACAGACCAGCTAGATCTACCGTCTCTATTATAATTTGACAGACCAGCTAGATCTACTGTCTCGATTATAATATGACAGACAAGGTAGATCTACTGTCTCTATTATATTATGACAGACCAGCTAGATCTACCGTCTCTATTATAATTTGACAGACCAGCTAGATCTACTGTGTCTGTTATATTATGACAGACCAGCTCGATCTGCTGTCTCTATTATATTATGACAGACCAGTTAGATCTACCGTGTCTATTATAATATGACAGACCAGCTAGATCTACTGTGTCTAATATATTTTTACAGACCAGCTAGATCTACTGTGTCTATTATATTCTGACAGACCAGCTAGATCTGCTGTGTCTATTATAATATGACAGACCAGCTAGATCTAATGTATCTATTATAATACGACATACCAGCTAGATCTAAAGTCTATATTACATGATGTCAATCCAGCTAGATCTACTGTCTCTATTATAATATGACAGACCAGGTAGATCTACTGGCTCTATTATAATATGACAGACCAGGTAGATCTACTGGCTCTATAATTTGACAGACCAGCTCGATCTACTGTCTCTATTATATAACGACAGACCAGCTAGATCTAATGTATCTATTATAATACGACATACCAGCTAGATCTACTGTCTATATTATATTATGTCAATCCAGCTAGATCTACTGTCTCTATTATATTATGACAGACCAGGTAGATCTACTGGCTCTATAATTTGACAGACCAGCTAGATCTACTGTCTCTATTATATTATGACAGACCAGCTAGATCTGCTGTCTCTATTATATTATGACAGACCAACTCGATCTGCTGTATCTATTATATTATGACAGACCAGCTAGATCTACTGTCTCTATTATAATATGACAGACCAGCTAGATCTACCATCTCTATTATAATTTGACAGACCAGCTAGATCTACTGTCTCTATTAAATTATGACAGAGAAGCTAGATCTACTGTCTCTATTATAATATGACAATCCAGCTAGATCTACTGTCTCTATAAAATAATATGACAGACACACTAGATCTACTGTCTATATTATAAAATGATATTCCAGCTAGATCTACTGTCTCTATTATAATATGACAATCCAGCTAGAACTACTGTCTCGATTATAATATGACAGACAAGGTAGATCTACTGTCTCTATTATATTATGACAGACCAGCTAGATCTACTGTGTCTATTATATTATGACAGACCAGCTCGATCTGCTGTCTCTATTATTTTATGACAGACCAGCTAGATCTACCGGTTCTATTATAATACTACAGACCAGCTAGATCTACTGTTTCTCTATTATATTATGACAGACCAGCTAGATCTACTGTCTCTATTGTATTATGATAGACCAGCTAGATCTACTCTCTCTATTATATTATGACAGACAAGCAAGATCTACTGTCTATACTACAACATGATATTCCAGCTAGATCTACTGTCTCTATTATAATATGACAATCCAGCTAGATCTACTGGCTCTATTATAATTTGACAGACCAGGTAGATCTACTGGCTCTATTATATTATGACAGACCAGCTAGATCTAATGTCTCTATTATGTTATGACAGACCAGCTAGAACTACTGTCTCTGTTACAATATGACAGACCAGCTAGATCTACTGTCTCTATTATATTATGACAGAACAGCTAGATCTGCTGTCTCTGTGTCTCTATTATATTATGATAGACCACCTAGATCGACTATCTCTTTTATATTATGACAGAGCAGCTAGAGCTACTGTCGCTATTATAATATGACAGACCAGCTACATCTACTGTCTCTATTATATTATGACAGACCAGCTAGATCTACTGTCTATATTATAACATGATATTCCAGCTAGATCTACTGTCTCTATTATAATATGTCAATCCAGCTAGATCTACTGTCTCTATTATAATATGACAGACCAGGTAGATCTACTGGCTCTATCATTTGACAGACCAGCTAGATCTACTGTCTCTATTATATTATGACAGACCAGCTAGATCTACTCTCTCTATTATATTATGACAGACAAGCAAGATCTACTGTCTATACTACAAAATGATATTCCAGCTAGATCTACTGTCTCTATTATAATATGACAATCCAGCTAGATCTACTGGCTCTATTATAATTTGACAGACCAGGTAGATCTACTGGCTCTATTATATTATGACAGACCAGCTAGATCTAATGTCTCTATTATATTATGACAGACCAGCTAGAACTACTGTCTCTGTTACAATATGACAGACCAGCTAGATCTACTGTCTCTATTATATTATGACAGAACAGCTAGATCTGCTGTCTCTGTGTCTCTATTATATTATGACAGACCACCTAGATCGACTGTCTCTTTTAAATTATGACAGAGCAGCTAGAGCTACTGTCGCTATTATAATATGACAGACCAGCTACATCTACTGTCTCTATTATATTATGACAGACCAGCTAGATCTACTGTCTCTATTATGTTATGACAGACCAGCTAGATCTACTGTGTCTATTATAATATGACAGACCAGCTAGATCTACTGTCTATATTATAACATGATATTCCAGCTAGATCTACTGTCTCTATTATAATATGTCAATCCAGCTAGATCTACTGTCTCTATTTTAATATGACAGACCAGGTAGATCTACTGGCTCTATAATTTGACAGACCAGCTAGATCTACTGTCTCTATTATATTATGACAGACCAGCTTGATCTGCTGTCTCTATTATATTATGACAGACCAGCTCGATCTGCTGTATCTATTATATTATGACAGACCAGCTAGATCTACTGTCTCTATTATAATATGACAGACCAGCTAGATCTACCATCTCTATTATAATTTGACAGACCAGCTAGATCTACTGTCTCTGTTAAATTATGACAGAGAAGCTAGATCTACTGTCTCTATTATAATATGACAATCCAGCTACATCTACTGTCTCTATTATATTATGACAGACCAGCTAGATCAACTGTCTCTATTATGTTATGACAGACCAGCTAGATCTACTGTGTCTATTATAATATGACAGACCAGCTAGATCTACTGTCTATATTATAACATGATATTCCAGCTAGATCTACTGTCTCTATTATAATATGTCAATCCAGCTAGATCTACTGTCTCTATTATAATATGACAGACCAGGTAGATCTACTGGCTCTATAATTTGACAGACCAGCTAGATCTACTGTCTCTATTATATTATGACAGACCAGCTTGATCTGCTGTCTCTATTATATTATGACAGACCAGCTAGATCTACTGTCTCTATTATAATATGACAGACCAGCTAGATCTACCATCTCTATTATAATTTGACAGACCAGCTAGATCTACTGTCTCTGTTAAATTATGACAGAGAAGCTAGATCTACTGTCTCTATTATAATATGACAATCCAGCTAGAACTACTGTCTCGATTATAATATGACAGACAAGGTAGATCTACTGTCTCTATTATATTATGACAGACCAGCTAGATCTACCGTCTCTATTATAATTTGACAGACCAGCTAGATCTACTGTGTCTATTATATTATGACAGACCAGCTAGATCTACCGTCTCTATTATAATTTGACAGACCAGCTAGATCTACTGTGTCTATTATATTATTACAGACCAGCTAGATCTACCGTGTCTATTATAATATGACAGACCAGCTAGATCTACTGTGTCTAATATATTCTGACAGACAAGCTAGATCTGCTGTGTCTATTATAATATGACAGACGAGCTAGATCTACTGTGTCTATTATATTTTGACAGACCAGCTAGATCTACTGTCTCTATTATATAATGACAGACCAGCTAGATCTAATGTATCTATTATAATACGACATGCCAGCTAGATCTACTGTCTATATTATATTATGACAGACCAGCTAGATCTACTGTGTCTATTATATTTTGACAGACCAGCTAGATCTACTGTCTCTATTATATAATGACAGACCAGCTAGATCTAATGTATCTATTATAATACGACATACCAGCTAGATCTACTGTCTATATTATATTATGACAGACCAGCTAGATCTACTGTCTCTATTATATTATGACAGACCAGCTAGATCTACTGTCTCTGTATCTCTATTATATTATGACAGACCAGCTAGATCTACTGTCTCTATTGTATTATGATAGACCAGCTAGATCTATTGTCTCTATTATATTATGACAGACCAGGTAGATCTACTATCTCTAGTATATTATGTCAGACCATCTAGATCTACTGTCTCTATTATATTATGACAGACAAGCTAGATCTAGTGTCTGTATTAAATTATGACAGACCAGCCAGGTCTACTGTTTCTATTATATTATGACAGACCAGCTACATCTACTGTTTCTATTATGATATGTCAGACCAGCTAGATCTACTGTCTCTATTATATTATGAAAGACCAGCTAGATCTACTCTCTCTATTATATTATGACAGACAAGCAAGATCTACTGTCTATACTACAACATGATATTCCAGCTAGATCTACTGTCTCTATTATAATATGACAATCCAGCTAGATCAACTGTCTCTATTATAATATGACAGACCAGCTAGATCTACTGGCTCTATTATAATTTGACAGACCAGCTAGATCTACTGGCTCTATTATATTATGACAGACCAGCTAGATCTGCTGTCTCTATTATATTATGACAGACCAGCTAGAACTACTGTCTCTGTTACAATATGACAGACCAGCTAGATCTACTCTCTATATTATATTATGACAGACCAGCTAGATCTACTGTATCTGTCTCTATTATATTATTTCAGACAACCTAGATTGACTGTCTCTATTATATTATGAAAGAGCAGCTAGATAAACTGTCTCTATTATATAATGACAGACCAGCTAGAGCTACTGTCTCTATTATGTTATGACAGACCAGCTAGATCTACTGTGTCTATTATAATATGACAGACCAACTAGATCTACTGTCTATATTATAACATGATATTCCAGCTAGATCTACTGTCTCTAATATAATATGTCAATCCAGCTAGATCTACTGTCTCTATTATAATATGACAGACCAGGTAGATCTACTGGCTCTATAATTTGACAGACCAGCTAGATCTACTGTCTCTATTATAATTTGACAGACCAGCTAGATCTACTGTCTCTATTAAATTATGATAGACCAGCTAGATCTACTGTCTCTGTGTCTCTATTATATTATGACAGACCAGCTAGATATACTGTCTCTATTGTATTATAATAGACCAGCTAGATCTACTGTCTCTATTATAGTATGACAGACCAGGTAGATCTACTATCTCTAGTATATTATGACAGACCATCTAGATATACTGTCTCTATTATATTTTGACAGACCAGCTAGATCTATTGTCTCTATTATATAATGACAGACGAGATAGATCTACTGTCTCTACTATATTATGACAGACCAGCTCGATCTGCTGTCTCTATTATATTATGTCAGACCATCTAGATCTACTATTATATTATGACAGACCAGCTAGATCTACTGTCTGTATTAAATTATGACAGACCACCTAGATTGACTGTTTCTATTATATTATGACAGACCAGCTAGATCTACTGTCAATATTATAATATGACAGACCAGCTAAATCTACCATCTCTATTATAATTTGACAGACCAGCTAGATCTACTGTCTCTATTAAATTATGATAGACCAGCTAGATCTACTGTCTCTGTGTCTCTATTATATTATGACAGACCACCTAGATCGACTGTCTCTATTATATTATGACAGACCAGCTAGATATACTGTCTCTATGGTATTATGATAGACCAGCTAGATCTACTGTCTCTATTATAGTATGACAGACCAGGTAGATCTACTATCTCTAGTATATTATGACAGACCATCTAGATATACTGTCTCTATTATATTTTGACAGACCAGCTAGATCTATTGTCTCTATTATATAATGACAGACGAGATAGATCTACTGTCTCTATTATATTATGACAGACCAGCTCGATCTGCTGTCTCTATTATATTATGTCAGACCATCTAGATCTACTATTATATTATGACAGACCAGCTAGATCTACTGTCTGTATTAAATTATGACAGACCACCTAGATTGACTGTTTCTATTATATTATTACAGACCAGCTAGATATACTGTGTATATTATATTATGACAGACCAGCTCGATCTACTGTCCCTATTATAATATGACAGACCAGCTAGATCTACTGTCTCTGTATCTCTATTATATTATGACAGACCAGCTAGATCTACTGTGTCTAATATATTTTTACAGACCAGCTAGATCTACTGTGTCTATTATATTCTGACAGACAAGCTAGATCTGCTGTGTCTATTATAATATGACAGACGAGCTAGATCTACTGTGTCTATTATATTTTGACAGACCAGCTAGATCTACTGTCTCTATTATATAATGACAGACCAGCTAGATCTAATGTATCTATTATAATACGACATGCCAGCTAGATCTACTGTCTATATTATATTATGACAGACCAGCTAGATCTACTGTGTCTATTATATTTTGACAGACCAGCTAGATCTACTGTCTCTATTATATAATGACAGACCAGCTAGATCTAATGTATCGATTATAATACGACATACCAGCTAGATCTACTGTCTATATTATATTATGACAGACCAGCTAGATCTACTGTCTCTATTATATTATGACAGACCAGCTAGATCTACTGTCTCTGTATCTCTATTATATTATGACAGACCAGCTAGATCTACTGTCTCTATTGTATTATGATAGACCAGCTAGATCTACTGTCTCTATTATATTATGACAGACAAGCTAGATCTAGTGTCTGTATTAAATTATGACAGACCAGCCAGGTCTACTGTTTCTATTATATTATGACAGACCAGCTACATCTACTGTTTCTATTATGATATGTCAGACCAGCTAGATCTACTGTCTCTATTATATTATGAAAGACCAGCTAGATCTACTCTCTCTATTATATTATGACAGACAAGCAAGATCTACTGTCTATACTACAACATGATATTCCAGCTAGATCTACTGTCTCTATTATAATATGACAATCCAGCTAGATCAACTGTCTCTATTATAATATGACAGACCAGCTAGATCTACTGGCTCTATTATAATTTGACAGACCAGCTAGATCTACTGGCTCTATTATATTATGACAGACCAGCTAGATCTGCTGTCTCTATTATATTATGACAGACCAGCTAGAACTACTGTCTCTGTTACAATATGACAGACCAGCTAGATCTACTCTCTATATTATATTATGACAGACCAGCTAGATCTACTGTATCTGTCTCTATTATATTATTTCAGACAACCTAGATTGACTGTCTCTATTATATTATGAAAGAGCAGCTAGATAAACTGTCTCTATTATATAATGACAGACCAGCTAGAGCTACTGTCTCTATTATGTTATGACAGACCAGCTAGATCTACTGTGTCTATTATAATATGACAGACCAACTAGATCTACTGTCTATATTATAACATGATATTCCAGCTAGATCTACTGTCTCTAATATAATATGTCAATCCAGCTAGATCTACTGTCTCTATTATAATATGACAGACCAGGTAGATCTACTGGCTCTATAATTTGACAGACCAGCTAGATCTACTGTCTCTATTATAATTTGACAGACCAGCTAGATCTACTGTCTCTATTAAATTATGATAGACCAGCTAGATCTACTGTCTCTGTGTCTCTATTATATTATGACAGACCAGCTAGATATACTGTCTCTATTGTATTATAATAGACCAGCTAGATCTACTGTCTCTATTATAGTATGACAGACCAGGTAGATCTACTATCTCTAGTATATTATGACAGACCATCTAGATATACTGTCTCTATTATATTTTGACAGACCAGCTAGATCTATTGTCTCTATTATATAATGACAGACGAGATAGATCTACTGTCTCTACTATATTATGACAGACCAGCTCGATCTGCTGTCTCTATTATATTATGTCAGACCATCTAGATCTACTATTATATTATGACAGACCAGCTAGATCTACTGTCTGTATTAAATTATGACAGACCACCTAGATTGACTGTTTCTATTATATTATGACAGACCAGCTAGATCTACTGTCAATATTATAATATGACAGACCAGCTAGATCTACCATCTCTATTATAATTTGACAGACCAGCTAGATCTACTGTCTCTATTAAATTATGATAGACCAGCTAGATCTACTGTCTCTGTGTCTCTATTATATTATGACAGACCACCTAGATCGACTGTCTCTATTATATTATGACAGACCAGCTAGATATACTGTCTCTATTGTATTATGATAGACCAGCTAGATCTACTGTCTCTATTATAGTATGACAGACCAGGTAGATCTACTATCTCTAGTATATTATGACAGACCATCTAGATATACTGTCTCTATTATATTTTGACAGACCAGCTAGATCTATTGTCTCTATTATATAATGACAGACGAGATAGATCTACTGTCTCTATTATATTATGACAGACCAGCTCGATCTGCTGTCTCTATTATATTATGTCAGACCATCTAGATCTACTATTATATTATGACAGACCAGCTAGATCTACTGTCTGTATTAAATTATGACAGACCACCTAGATTGACTGTTTCTATTATATTATGACAGACCAGCTAGATATACTGTGTATATTATATTATGACAGACCAGCTCGATCTACTGTCCCTATTATAATATGACAGACCAGCTAGATCTACTGTCTCTGTATCTCTATTATATTATGACAGACCAGCTAGATCTACTGTCTCTATTATATTATGACAGACCAGCTCGATCTGCTGTCTCTATTATATTATGACAGACCAACTCGATCTGTTGTATCTATTATATTATGACAGACCAGCTAGATCTACTGTCTCTGTTAAATTATGACAGAGAAGCTAGATCTACTGTCTCTATTATAATATGACAATCCAGCTAGATCTACTGTCTCTATTATAATATGACAGACACACTAGATCTACTGTCTATATTATAACATGATATTCCAGCTAGATCTACTGTCTCTATTATAATATGACAGACCAGCTAGATCTACTGTCTCTGTTAAATTATGACAGAGAAGCTAGATCTACTGTCTCTATTATAATATGACAATCCAGCTAGATCTACTGGCTCTATTATAATTTGACAGACCAGGTAGATCTACTGGCTCTATTATATTATGACAGACTAGCTAGATCTGCTGTCTCTATTATATTATGACAGACCATCTAGAACTACTGTCTCTGTTACAATATGACAGACCAGCTAGATCTACTGTCTCTATTATATTATGACAGACCAGCTAGATCTGCTGTCTCTGTGTCTCTATTATATTATGACAGACCACCTAGATCGACTGTCTCTATTATATTATGACAGAGCAGCTAGATAAACTGTCTCTATTATATTATGACAGACCAGCTAGAGCTACTGTCGCTATTATAATATGACAGACCAGCTACATCTACTGTCTCTATTATATTATGACAGACCAGCTAGATCTACTGTCTCTATTATGTTATGACAGACCAGCTAGATCTACTGTGTCTATTATAATATGACAGACCAGCTAGATCTACTGTCTCTATTATAATATGACAGACCAGCTAGATCTACCATCTCTATTATAATTTGACAGACCAGCTAGATCTACTGTCTCTGTTAAATTATGACAGAGAAGCTAGATCTACTGTCTCTATTATAATATGACAATCCAGCTAGAACTACTGTCTCGATTATAATATGACAGACAAGGTAGATCTACTGTCTCTATTATATTATGACAGACCAGCTAGATCTACCGTCTCTATTATAATTTGACAGACCAGCTAGATCTACTGTGTCTATTATATTATTACAGACCAGCTCGATCTGCTGTCTCTATTATATTATGACAGACCAGCTAGATCTACCGTGTCTATTATAATATGACAGACCAGCTAGATCTACTGTGTCTAATATATTTTTACAGACCAGCTAGATCTACTGTTTCTATTATATTCTGACAGACAAGCTAGATCTGCTGTGTCTATTATAATATGACAGACCAGCTAGATCTACTGTGTCTATTATATTTTGACAGACCAGCTAGATCTACTGTCTCTATTATATAATGACAGACCAGCTAGATCTAATGTATCTATTATAATACGACATACCAGCTAGATCTCCTGTCTATATTATATTATGACAGACCAGCTAGATCTACTGTGTCTATTATATTTTGACAGACCAGCTAGATCTACTGTCTCTATTATATAATGACAGACCAGATAGATCTAATGTATCTATTATAATACGACATACCAGCTAGATCTACTGTCTATATTATATTATGACAGACCAGCTAGATCTACTGTCTCTATTATATTATGACAGACCAGCTAGATCTACTGTCTCTGTATCTCTATTATATTATGACAGACCAGCTAGATCTACTGTCTCTATTGTATTATGATAGACCAGCTAGATCTATTGTCTCTATTATATTATGACAGACCAGGTAGATCTACTATCTCTAGTATATTATGTCAGACCATCTAGATCTACTGTCTCTATTATATTATGACAGACAAGCTAGATCTAGTGTCTGTATTAAATTATGACAGACCAGCCAGGTCTACTGTTTCTATTATATTATGACAGACCAGCTACATCTACTGTTTCTATTATGATATGTCAGACCAGCTAGATCTACTGTCTCTATTATATTATGAAAGACCAGCTAGATCTACTCTCTCTATTATATTATGACAGACAAGCTAGATCTACTGTCTCTATTATAATATGACAATCCAGCTAGATCTACTGTCTCTATTATAATATGACAGACCAGCTAGATCTACTGGCTCTATTATAATTTGACACACCAGCTAGATCTACTGGCTCTATTATATTATGACAGACCAGCTAGATCTGCTGTCTCTATTATATTATGACAGACCAGCTAGAACTACTGTCTCTGTTACAATATGACAGACCAGCTAGATCTACTCTCTCTATTATATTATGACAGACCAGCTAGATCTACTGTATCTGTCTCTATTATATTATTTCAGACAACCTAGATCGACTGTCTCTATTATATTACGAAAGAGCAGCTAGATAAACTGTCTCTATTATATTATGACAGACCAGCTAGAGCTACTGTCGCTATTATAATATGACAGACCAGCTACATCTACTGTCTCTATTATATTATGACAGACCAGCTAGATCTACTGTCTCTATTATGTTATGACAGACCAGCTAGATCTACTGTGTCTATTATAATATGACAGACCAACTAGATCTACTGTCTATATTATAACATGATATTCCAGCTAGATCTACTGTCTTTAATATAATATGTCAATCCAGCTAGATCTACTGTCTCTATTATAATATGACAGACCAGGTAGATCTACTGGCTCTATAATTTGACAGACCAGCTAGATCTACTGTCTCTATTATAATTTGACAGACCAGCTAGATCTACTGTCTCTATTAAATTATGATAGACCAGCTAGATCTACTGTCTCTGTGTCTCTATTATATTATGACAGACCACCTAGATCGACTGTCTCTATTATATTATGACAGACCAGCTAGATATACTGTCTCTATTGTATTATGATAGACCAGCTAGATCTACTGTCTCTGTTATAATTTGACAGACCAGCTAGATCTACTGTCTCTATTAAATTATGATAGACCAGCTAGATCTACTGTCTCTGTGTCTCTATTATATTATGACAGACCACCTAGATCGACTGTCTCTATTATATTATGACAGACCAGCTAGATATACTGTCTCTATTGTATTATGATAGACCAGCTAGATCTACTGTCTCTATTATAGTATGACAGACCAGCTACATCTACTGTTTCTATTATGATATGTCAGACCAGCTAGATCTACTGTCTCTATTATAATATGACAATCCAGCTAGATCAACTGTCTCTATTATAATATGACAGACCAGCTAGATCTACTGGCTCTATTATAATTTGACAGACCAGCTAGATCTACTGGCTCTATTATATTATGACAGACCAGCTAGATCTGCTGTCTCTATTATATTATGACAGACCAGCTAGAACTACTGTCTCTGTTACAATATGACAGACCAGCTAGATCTACTCTCTCTATTATATTATGACAGACCAGCTAGATCTACTGTATCTGTCTCTATTATATTATTTCAGACAACCTAGATCGACTGTCTCTATTATATTATGAAAGAGCAGCTAGATAAACTGTCTCTATTATATTATGACAGACCAGCTAGAGCTACTGTCGCTATTATAATATGACAGACCAGCTACATCTACTGTCTCTATTATATTATGACAGACCAGCTAGATCTACTGTCTCTATTATGTTATGACAGACCAGCTAGATCTACTGTGTCTATTATAATATGACAGACCAACTAGATCTACTGTCTATATTATAACATGATATTCCAGCTAGATCTACTGTCTCTAATATAATATGTCAATCCAGCTAGATCTACTGTCTCTATTATAATATGACAGACCAGGTAGATCTACTGGCTCTATAATTTGACAGACCAGCTAGAACTACTGTCTCTGTTACAATATGACAGACCAGCTAGATCTACTGTCTCTATTATATTATGACAGACCAGCTAGATCTGCTGTCTCTGTGTCTCTATTATATTATGACAGACCACCTAGATCGACTGTCTCTATTATATTATGACAGAGCAGCTAGATAAACTGTCTCTATTATATTATGACAGACCAGCTAGAGCTACTGTCGCTATTATAATATGACAGACCAGCTACATCTACTGTCTCTATTATATTATGACAGACCAGCTAGATCTACTGTCTCTATTATGTTATGACAGACCAGCTAGATCTACTGTGTCTATTATAATATGACAGACCAGCTAGATCTACTGTCTATATTATAACATGATATTCCAGCTAGATCTACTGTCTCTATTATAATATGTCAATCCAGCTAGATCTACTGTCTCTATTATAATTTGACAGACCAGCTAGATATACTGTCTCTATTATATTATGACAGACCAGCTCGATCTGCTGTCTCTATTATATTATGACAGACCAGCTAGATCTACTGTCTCTATTATAATATGACAGACCAGCTAGATCTACCATCTCTATTATAATTTGACAGACCAGCTAGATCTACTGTCTCTGTTAAATTATGAC
This sequence comes from Oncorhynchus clarkii lewisi, assembly GCF_045791955.1. Taxonomy (NCBI): domain Eukaryota; kingdom Metazoa; phylum Chordata; class Actinopteri; order Salmoniformes; family Salmonidae; genus Oncorhynchus; species Oncorhynchus clarkii. The sequence goes on along the minus strand of NC_092178.1, from coordinate 206,745 downwards.
AGAGAAGCTAGATCTACTGTCTCTATTATAATATGACAATCCAGCTAGATCTACTGGCTCTATTATAATTTGACAGACCAGCTAGATCTACTGTCTCTAATATATTATGACAGACCAGCTAGATCTGCTGTCTCTATTATATTATGACAGACCAACTCGATCTGCTGTATCTATTATATTATGACAGACCAGCTAGATCTACCATCTCTATTATAATTTGACAGACCAGCTAGATCTACTGTCTCTGTTAAATTATGACAGAGAAGCTAGATCTACTGTCTCTATTATAATATGACAATCCAGCTAGATCTACTGTCTCTATTATAATATGACAGACACACTAGATCTACAGTCTATTTTATAACATGATATTCCAGCTAGATCTACTGTCTCTATTATAATATGACAATCCAGCTAGAACTACTGTCTCGATTATATTATGACAGACAAGGTAGATCTACTGTCTCTATTATATTATGACAGACCAGCTAGATCTACCTTCTCTATTATAATTTGACAGACCAGCTAGATCTACTGTGTCTATTATATTATGACAGACCAGCTCGATCTGCTGTCTCTATTATATTATGACAGACCAGCTAGATCTACCGTGTCTATTATAATATGACAGACCAGCTAGATCTACTTTGTCTAATATATTTTTACAGACCAGCTAGATCTACTGTGTCTATTATATTCTGACAGACCAGCTAGATCTGCTGTGTCTATTATAATGTGACAGACCAGCTAGATCTACTGTGTCTATTATATTTTGACAGACCAGCTAGATCTACTGTCTCTATTATATAATGACAGACCAGCTAGATCTAATGTATCTATTATAATACGACATACCAGCTAGATCTACTGTCTATATTTTATGATGCCAATCCAGCTAGATCTACTGTCTCTATTATAATATGAAAGACCAGGTAGATCTACTGGCTCTATTATAATATGACAGACCAGGTAGATCTACTGGCTCTATAATTTGACAGACCAGCTAGATCTACTGTCTCTATTATATTATGACAGACCAGCTAGATCTGCTGTCTCTATTATATAATGACAGACCAGCTAGATCTAATGTATCTATTATAATACGACATACCAGCTAGATCTACTGTCTATATTATATTATGTCATTCCAGCTAGATCTACTGTCTCTATTATAATATGACAGACCAGGTAGATCTACTGGCTCTATAATTTGACAGACCAGCTAGATCTACTGTCTCTATTATATTATGACAGACCAGCTAGATCTGCTGTCTCTATTATATTATGACAGACCAACTCGATCTGCTGTATCTATTATATTATGACAGACCAGCTAGATCTACTGTCTCTATTATAATATGACAGACCAGCTAGATCTACCATCTCTATTATAATTTGACAGACCAGCTAGATCTACTGTCTCTATTAAATTATGACAGAGAAGCTAGATCTACTGTCTCTATTATAATATGACAATCCAGCTAGATCTACTGTCTCTATTATAATATGACAGACACACTAGATCTACTGTCTATATTATAAAATGATATTCATGCTAGATCTACTGTCTCTATTATAATATGACAATCCAGCTAGAACTACTGTCTCGATTATAATATGACAGACAAGGTAGATCTACTGTCTCTATTATATTATGACAGACCAGCTAGATCTACCGTCTCTATTATAATTTGACAGACCAGCTAGATCTACTGTGTCTATTATATTATGACAGACCAGCTCGATCTGCTGTGTCTATTATATTATGACAGACCAGCTAGATCTACCGTGTCTATTATAATATGACAGACCAGCTAGATCTACTGTGTCTAATATATTTTTACAGACCAGCTAGATCTACTGTGTCTATTATATTCTGACAGACCAGCTAGATCTGCTGTGTCTATTATAATATGACAGACCAGCTAGATCTACTGTGTCTATTATATTTTGAAAGACCAGCTAGATCTACTGTCTCTATTATATAATGACAGACCAGCTAGATCTAATGTATCTATTATAATACGACATACCAGCTAGATCTACTGTCTATATTTTATGATGTCAATCCAGCTAGATCTACTGTCTCTATTATAATATGACAGACCAGGTAGATCTACTGGCTCTATTATAATATGACAGACCAGGTAGATCTACTGGCTCTATAATTTGACAGACCAGCTAGATCTACTGTCTCTATTATATTATGACAGACCAGCTAGATCTGCTGTCTCTATTATACTATGACAGACCAGCTAGATCTACTGTCTCTATTATATAATGACAGACCAGCTAGATCTAATGTATCTATTATAATACGACATACCAGCTAGATCTACTGTCTATATTATATTATGTCAATCCAGCTAGATCTACTGTCTCTATTATAATATGACAGACCAGGTAGATCTACTGGCTCTATAATTTGACAGACCAGCTAGATCTACTGTCTCTATTATATTATGACAGACCAGCTAGATCTGCTGTCTCTATTATATTATGACAGACCAACTCGATCTGCTGTATCTATTATATTATGACAGACCAGCTAGATCTACTGTCTCTATTATAATATGACAGACCAGCTAGATCTACTGTCTCTATTATAATATGACAATCCAGCTAGAACTACTGTCTCGATTATAATATGACAGACAAGGTAGATCTACTGTCTCTATTATATTATGACAGACCAGCTAGATCTACCATCTCTATTATAATTTGACGGACCAGCTAGATCTACTGTGTCTATTATATTATTACAGACCAGCTCGATCTGCTGTCTCTATTATATTATGACAGACCAGCTAGATCTACCGTGTCTATTATAATATGACAGACCAGCTAGATCTACTGTGTCTAATATATTTTTACAGACCAGCTAGATCTACTGTGTCTATTATATTCTGACAGACAAGCTAGATCTGCTGTGTCTATTATAATATGACAGACCAGCTAGATCTACTGTGTCTATTATATTTTGACAGACCAGCTAGATCTACTGTCTCTATTGTATAATGGCAGACCAGCTAGATCTAATGTATCTATTATAATACGACATACCAGCTAGATCTACTGTCTATATTATATTATGACAGACCAGCTAGATCTACAGTCTCTATTATATTATGACAGACCAGCTAGATATACTGTCTCTATTGTATTATGATAGACCAGCTAGATCTACCTTCTCTATTATAGTATGACAGACCAGGTAGATCTACTATTTCTAGTATATTATGACAGACCATCTAGATCTACTGTTTATATTATATTTTGACAGACCAGCTAGATCTACTGTCTCTATTATATTATGACAGACCAGCTAGATCGACTGTTTCTATTATATTATGACAGACCAGCTAGATATACTGTGTATATTATATTATGACAGACCAGCTAGATCTAATGTCTCTGTATCTCTATTATATTATGACAGACCAGCTAGATCTACTGTCTCTGTATCTCTATTATATTATGACAGACCAGCTAGATCTACTGTCTCTATTGTATTTTGATAGACCAGCTAGATCTATTGTCTCTATTATATTAAGACAGACCAGGTAGATCTACTATCTCTAGTATATTATGTCAGACCATCTAGATCTACTGTCTCTATTATATTATGACAGACAAGCTAGATCTAGTGTCTGTATTAAATTATGACAGACCAGCCAGGTCTACTGTTTCTATTATATTATGTCAGACCAGCTAGATCTACTGTCTCTATTATATTATGAAAGACCAGCTAGATCTACTCTCTCTATTATATTATGACAGACAAGCAAGATCTACTGTCTATACTACAACATGATATTCCAGCTAGATCTACTGTCTCTATTATAATATGACAATCCAGCTAGATCAACTGTCTCTATTATAATATGACAGACCAGCTAGATCTACTGTGTCTATTATAATATGACAGACCAACTAGATCTACTGTCTATATTATAACATGATATTCCAGCTAGATCTACTGTCTCTATTATAATATGTCAATCCAGCTAGATCTACTGTCTCTATTATAATATGACAGACCAGGTAGATCTACTGGCTCTATAATTTGACAGACCAGCTATATCTACTGTCTCTATTATATTATGACAGACCAGCTCGATCTGCTGTCTCTATTATATTATGACAGACCAACTCGATCTGCTGTATCTATTATATTATGACAGACCAGCTAGATCTACTGTCAGTATTATAATATGACAGACCAGCTAGATCTACCATCTCTATTATAATTTGACAGACCAGCTAGATCTACTGTCTCTGTGTCTCTATTATATAATGACAGACCACCTAGATCGACTGTCTCTATTATATTATGACAGACCAGCTAGATATACTGTCTCTATTGTATTATGATAGACCAGATAGATCTACTGTCTCTATTATAGTATGACAGACCAGGTAGATCTACTATCTCTAGTATATTATGACAGACCATCTAGATATACTGTCTCTATTATATTATGACAGACCAGCTAGATCTATTGTCTCTGTTATATAATGACAGACGAGATAGGTCTACTATTATATTATGACAGACCAGCTAGATCTACTCTCTGTTTTAAATTATGACAGACCACCTAGATTGACTGTTTCTATTATATTATGACAGACCAGCTAGATATACTGTGTATATTATATTATGACAGACCAGCTCGATCTACTGTCCCTATTATAATATGACAGACCAGCTAGATCTACTGTCTCTGTATCTCTATTATATTATGACAGACCAGCTAGATCGACTGTCTCTATTATATTATGACAGACCAGCTAGATCTACTGTCTCTATTATATTATGACAGACCAGCTAGAGCTACTGTCTCTATTATAATATGACAGACCAGCTAGATCTACCATCTCTATTATAATTTGACAGACCAGCTAGATCGACTGTCTCTATTATATTATGACAGACCAGGTAGATCTACTGTCTCTATTAAATTATGATAGACCAGCTAGATCTACTGTCTCTGTGTCTCTATTATATTATGACAGACCACCTAGATCGACTGTCTCTATTATATTATGACATACCAGCTAGATCTACTGTCCCTATTATAATATGACAGACCAGCTAGATCTACTGTCTCTGTATCTCTATTAAATTATGACAGACCAGCTAGATCTAATGTCTCTATTATAGTATGACAGACCAGGTAGATCTACTATCTCTAGTATATTATGACAGACCATCTAGATATACTGTCTCTATTATATTTTGACAGACCAGCTAGATCTATTGTCTCTATTATATAATGACAGACGAGATAGATCTACTGTCTCTATTATATTATGACAGACCAGCTCGATCTGCTGTCTCTATTATATTATGACAGACCAGCTAGATCGACTGTTTCTATTATATTATGACAGACCAGCTAGATCTACTGTGTCTAAAAAAAATTACAGACCAGCTAGATCTACTGTGTCTATTGTATTATGATAGACCAGCTAGATCTAATGTCTCTATTATAGTATGACAGACCAGGTAGATCTACTATCTCTAGTATATTATGACAGACCATCTAGATATACTGTCTCTATTATATTTTGACAGACCAGCTAGATCTATTGTCTCTATTATATAATGACAGACGAGATAGATCTACTGTCTCTATTATATTATGACAGACCAGCTCGATCTGCTGTCTCTATTATATTATGACAGACCAGCTAGATCGACTGTTTCTATTATATTATGACAGACCAGCTAGATCTACTGTGTCTAAAAAATTTTACAGACCAGCTAGATCTACTGTGTCTATTATATTCTGACAGACCAGCTCGATCTGCTGTCTCTATTATATTATGTCAGACCATCTAGATCTACTATTATATTATGACAGACCAGCTAGATCTACTGTCTGTATTAAATTATGACAGACCACCTAGATTGACTGTTTCTATTATATTATGACAGACCAGCTAGATATACTGTGTATATTATATTAAGACAGACCAGCTCGATCTACTGTCTCTATTATATAATGACAGACCAGCTAGATCTAATATATCTATTATAATACGACATACCAGCTAGATCTACTGTCTATATTATATTATGACAGACCAGCTAGATCTACTGTCTCTATTATATTATGACAGACCAGCTAGATCTACTGTCTCTGTATCTCTATTATATTATGACAGACCAGCTAGATCTACTGTCTCTATTATATTATGACAGACCAGGTAGATCTACTGTCTATATTAAATTATGACAGACCAGCTAGAGCTACTGTCTCTATTATAATATGACAGACCAGCTAGATCTACCATCTCTATTATAATTTGACAGACCTGCTAGATCTACTGTCCCTATTATAATATGACAGACCAGCTATATCTACTGTCTCTGTGTCTCTATTATATTATGACAGACCACCTAGATCGACTGTCTCTATTATATTATGACATACCAGCTAGATCTACTGTCCCTATTATAACATGACAGACCAGCTAGATCTACTGTCTCTGTATCTCTATTAAATTATGACAGACCAGCTAGATCTACTGTCTCTATTGTATTATGATAGACCAGCTAGATCTACTGTCTCTATTATAGTATGACAGACCAGGTAGATCTACTATCTCTAGTATATTATGACAGACCATCTAGATATACTGTCTCTATTATATTTTGACAGACCAGCTAGATCTATTGTCTCTATTATATAATGACAGACGAGATAGATCTGCTGTCTCTATTATATTATGACAGACCAGCTCGATCTGCTGTCTCTATTATATTATGACAGACCAGCTAGATCGACTGTTTCAATTATATTATGACAGACCAGCTAGATCTACTGTGTCTAATATTTTTTACAGACCAGCTAGATCAACTGTGTCTATTATATTCTGACAGACCAGCTAGATCTGTTGTGTCTATTATAATATGACAGACCAGCTAGATCTGGTGTGTCTATTATATTTTGACAGACCAGCTAGATCTACTGTCTCTATTATATAATGACAGACCAGCTAGATCTAATATATCTATTATAATACGACATACCAGCTAGATCTACTGTCTATATTATATTATGACAGACCAGCTAGATCTACTTTCTCTATTATATTATGACAGACCAGCTAGATCTACTGTCTCTATTGTATTATGATAGACCAGCTAGATATACTGTTTCTATTATATTATGACAGACCAGCTAGATATACTGTGCATATTATATTATGACAGAGCAGCTAGATCTACTGTCTCTGTATCTCTATTATATTGTGACAGACGAGCTAGATCTACTGTCTCTATTGTATTATGATAGACCAGCTAGATCTACTGTCTCTATTATATTATGACAGACCAGGTAGATCTACTATCTCTAGTATATTATGTCAGACCAGCTAGATCTGCTGTCTCTATTATATTATGACAGACCAGCTAGATCGACTGTGTATATTATATTATGACAGACCAGCTAGATCTACTGTCTCTGTATCTCTATTATATTATGACAGACCAGCTAGATCTACTGTCTCTGTATCTCTATTATATTATGACAGACCAGCTAGATCTACTGTCTCTATTGTATTATGATAGACCAGCTAGATCTACTGTCTCTATTATATTATGACAGACCAGCTAGATCTACTATCTCTAGTATATTATGTCAGACCAGCTAGATCTACTGTCTCTATTATATTATGACAGACAAGCTAGATCTAGTGTCTGTATTCAATTATGACAGACCAGCCAGGTCTACTGTTTCTATTATATTATGACAGACCAGCTAGATCTACTGTCTCTATTATGATTTGTCAGACCAGCTAGATCTACTGTCTCTATTATATTATGAAAGACCAGCTAGATCTACTCTCTCTATTATATTATAACAGACAAGCAAGATCTACTGTCTATACTATAACATGATATTCCAGCTAGATCTACTGTCTCTATTATAATATGACAATCCAGCTAGATCGACTGTTTCTATTATATTATGACAGACCAGCTAGATATACTATGTATATTATATTATGACAGACCAGCTAGATCTACTGTCTCTGTATCTCTATTATATTATGACAGTATAGCTAGATCTACTGTCTCTGTATCTATATTATATTATGACAGACCAGCTAGATCTACAATCTCTAGTATATTATGTCAGACAAGCTAGATCTACTGTCTCTATTATATTATGACAGACAAGCTAGATCTAGTGTCTGTATTAAATTATGACAGACCAGCCAGGTCTACTGTTTCTATTATATTATGACAGACCAGCTACATCTACTGTCTCTTATGATTTGTCACACCAGCTAGATCTACTGTCTCTATTATATTATGAAAGACCAGCTAGATCTACTCTCTCTATTATATTATGACAGACAAGCAAGATCTACTGTCTATACTACAACATGATATTCCAGCTAGATCTACTGTCTCTATTATAATATGACAATCCAGCTAGATCTACTGGCTCTATTATAATTTGACAGACCAGGTAGATCTACTGGCTCTATTATATTATGACAGACCAGCTAGATCTGCTGTCTCTATTATATTATGACAGACCAGCTAGAACTACTGTCTCTATTATATTATGACAGACTAGCTAGATCTGCTGTCTCTGTGTCTCTATTATATTATGACAGACCACCTTGATCGACTGTCTCTATTATATTATGACAGACCAGCTAGAGCTACTGTCGCTATTATAATATGACAGACCAGCTACATCAACTGTCTCTATTATATTATGACAGACCAGCTAGATCTACTGTCTCTATTATGTTATGACAGACCAGCTAGATCTACTGTGTCTATTATAATATGACAGACAAACTAGATCTACTGTCTATATTATAACGGGATATTCCAGCTCTTTCTACTGGCTCTATAATTTGACAGACCAGCTAGATCTACTGTCTCTATTATATTATGACAGACCAGCTCGATCTGCTGTCTCTATTATATTATGACAGACCAACTCGATCTGCTGTATCTATTATATTATGACAGACCAGCTAGATCTACTGTCTCTATTATAATATGACAGACTAGCTAGATCTACCATCTCTATTATAATTTGACAGACCAGCTAGATCTACTGTCTCTATTAAATTATGACAGAGAAGCTAGATCTATTGTCTCTATTATAATATGACAATCCAGCTAGATCTACTGTCTCTATTATATTATGACAGACACACTAGATCTACTGTCTATATTATAACATGATATTCCAGCTAGATCTACTGTCTCTATTATAATATGACAATCCAGCTAGAACTACTAACTCGGTTATAATATGACAGACAAGGTAGATCTACTGTCTCTGTTATATTATGACAGACCAGCTACATCTACCGTCTCTATTATAATTTGACAGACCAGCTAGATCTACTGTGTCTATTATATTATGAAAGACCAGCTCGATCTGCTGTCTCTATTATTTTATGACAGACCAGCTAGATCTACCGTGTCTATTATAATACTACAGACCAGCTAGATCTACTGTATCTCTATTATATTATGACAGACCAGCTAGATCTACTGTCTCTATTGTATTATGATAGACCAGCTAGATCTACTGTGTCTATTATAATATGACAGACACACTAGATCTACTGTCTATATTATAACATGATATTCCAGCTAGATCTACTGTCTCTATTATAATATGACAATCCAGCTAGAACTACTGTCTCTATTATAATTTGACAGACCAGCTAGATCTACTGTGTCTATTATATTATTACAGACCAGCTCGATCTGTGTCTCTATTATATTATGACAGACCAGCTAGATCTACCGTGTCTATTATAATATGACAGACCAGCTAGATCTACTTTGTCTAATATATTTTTACAGACCAGCTAGATCTACTGTGTCTATTATATTCTGACAGACCAGCTAGATCTACTGTGTCTATTATATTCTGACAGACCAGCTAGATCTGCTGTGTCTATTATAATATGACAGACCAGCTAGATCTACTGTGTCTATTATATTTTGACAGACCAGCTAGATCTACTGTCTCTATTATATAATGACAGACCAGCTAGATCTAATGTATCTATTATAATACGACATACCAGCTAGATCTACTGTCTATATTATATTATGACAGACCAGCTAGATCTACTGTCTCTATTATAGTATGACAGACCAGGTAGATCTACTATCTCTAGTATATTATGACAGACCATCTAGATCTACTGTCTCTATTATATTTTGACAGACCAGCTAGATCTACTGTCTCTATTTTATTATGACAGACCAGCTAGATCGACTGTTTCTATTACATTATGACAGACCAGCTAGATATACTGTGTATATTATATTATGACAGACCAGCTAGATCTACTGTCTCTATTGTTTTATGATAGACCAGCTAGATCTACTGTCTCTATTATATTATGACAGACCAGGTAGATCTACTATCTCTAGTATATTATGTCAGACCAGCTAGATCTACTGTCTCTATTATATTATGACAGACAAGCTAGATCTAGTGTCTGTATTAAATTATGACAGACCAGCCAGGTCTACTGTTTCTATTATATTATGACAGACCAGCTAGATCTACTGTCTCTATTATGATTTGTCAGACCAGCTAGATCTACTGTCTCTATTATATTATGAAAGACCAGCTAGATCTACTCTCTCTATTATATTATGACAGACAAGCAAGATCTACTGTCTATACTACAACATGATATTCCAGCTAGATCTACTGTCTCCATTATAATATGACAATCCAGCTAGATCTACTGGCTATATTATAATTTGACAGACCAGGTAGATCTACTGGCTCTATTATATTATGACAGACCAGCTAGATCTGCTGTCTCTATTATATTATGACAGACCAGCTAGAACTACTGTCTCTGTTACAATATGACAGACCAGCTAGATCTACTGTCTCTATTATATTATGACAGACCAGCTAGATCTGCTGTCTCTGTGTCTCTATTATATTATGATAGACCACCTAGATCGACTGTCTCTATTATATTATGTCAGAGCAGCTAGATAAACTGTCTCTATTATATTATGACAGACCAGCTAGAGCTACTGTTGCTATTATAATATGACAGACCAGCTACATCTACTGTCTCTATTATATTATGACAGACCAGCTAGATCTACTGTCTCTATTATGTTATGACAGACCAGCTAGATCTACTGTGTCTATTATAATATGACAGACCAGCTAGATCTACTTTCTATATTATAACATGATATTCCAGCTAGATCTACTGTCTCTATTATAATATGTCAATCCAGCTAGATCTACTGTCTCTATTATAATATGACAGACCAGGTAGATCTACTGTCTCTATTATGTTATGACAGACCAGCTCGATCTGCTGTCTCTATTATAATATGACAGACCAGCTAGATCTACTGTCTCTGTTAAATTATGACAGAGAAGCTAGATCTACTGTCTCTATTATAATATGACAATCCAGCTAGATCTACTGTCTCTATTATAATATGACAGACACACTAGATCTGCTGTCTATATTATAACATGATATTCCAGCTAGATCTACTGTCTCTATTATAATATGACAATCCAGCTAGAACTACTGTCTCTATTATAATATGACAGACAAGGTAGATCTACTGTGTCTATTATATTATGACAGACCAGCTCGATCTGCTGTCTCTATTATATTCTGACAGACCAGCTAGATCTGCTGTGTCTATTATAATATGACAGACCAGCTAGATCTACTGTGTCTATTATATTTTGACAGACCAGCTAGATCTACTGTCTCTATTATATAATGACAGACCAGCTAGATCTAAAGTATCTATTATAATACGACATACCAGCTAGATCTACTGTCTATATTATATTATGTCAATCCAGCTAGATCTACTGTCTCTATTATAATATGACAGACCAGGTAGATCTACTGGCACTATAATTTGACAGACCAGCTAGATCTACTGTCTCTATTATATTATGACAGACCAGCTAGATCTGCTGTCTCTATTATATTATGACAGACCAACTCGATCTGCTGTATCTATTATATTATGACAGACCAGCTAGATCTACTGTCTCTATTATAATATGACTGACCAGCTAGATTTACCATCTCTATTATAATTTGACAGACCAGCTAGGTCTACTGTCTCTATTAAATTATGACAGAGAAGCTAGATCTACTGTCTCTATTATAATATGACAATCCAGCTAGATCTACTGTCTCTATTATAATATGACAGACACACTAGATCAACTGTCTATATTATAACATGATATTCCAGCTAGATCTACTGTCTCTATTATAATATGACAATCCAGCTAGAACTACTGCCTCGATTATAATATGACAGACAAGGTAGATCTACTGTCTCTATTATATTATGACAGACCAGCTAGAGATACTGTCACTATTATAATATGACAGACCAGCTCGATCTGCTGTCTCTATTATATTATGACAGACCAGCTAGATCTACCGTGTCTATTATAATATGACAGACCAGCTAGATCTACTGTGTCTAATATATTTTTACAGACCAGCTAGATCTACTGTGTCTATTATATTCTGACAGACCAGCTAGATCTGCTGTCTCTATTATAATATGACAGACCAGCTAGATCTACTGTGTCTATTATATTTTGACAGACCAGCTAGATCAACTGTCTCTATTATAGTATGACAGACCAGGTAGATCGACTATCTCTAGTATATTATGACAGACCATCTAGATCTACTGTCTCTATTATATTTTGAAAGACCAGCTAGATATACTGTGTATATTATATTATGACAGACCAGCTAGATCTACTGTCTCTGTATCTCTATTATATTATGACAGACCAGCTAGATCTACTGTCTCTATTGTATTATGATAGACCAGCTAGATCTATTGTCTCTATTATATTATAACAGACCAGGTAGATCTACTATCTCTAGTATATTATGTCAGACCATCTAGATCTACTGTCTATATTATGTTATGACAGACAAGCTAGATCTAGTGTCTGTATTAAATTATGACAGACCAGCCAGGTCTACTGTTTCTATTATATTATGACATACCAGCTACATCTACTGTTTCTATTATGATTTGTCAGACCAGCTAGATCTACTGTCTCTATTATATTATTACAGACCAGCTCGATCTGCTGTCTCTATTATATTATGACAGACCAGCTAGATCTACCGTGTCTATTATAATATGACAGACCAGCTAGATCTACTGTGTCTAATATATTTTTACAGACCAGCTAGATCTACTGTGTCTATTATATTCTGACAGACCAGCTAGATCTGCTGTGTCTATTATAATATGACAGACCAGCTAGATCTACTGTGTCTATTATATTTTGACAGACCAGCTATATCTGCTGTGTCTATTATAATGTGACAGACCAGCTAGATCTGCTGTCTATATTCTATTATGTCAATCCAGCTAGATCTACTGTCTCTATTATAATATGACAGACCAGGTAGATCTACTGGCTCTATAATTTGACAGACCAGCTAGATCTACTGTCTCTATTATATTATGACAGACCAGCTAGATCTGCTGTCTCTATTATATTATGACAGACCAGCTAGATCTACCATCTCTATTATAATTTGACAGACCAGCTAGATCTACTGTCTCTATTAAATTATGACAGAGAAGCTAGATCTACTGTCTCTATTATAATATGACAGACACACTAGATCTACTGTCTATATTATAACATGATATTCCAGCTAGATCTACAGTCTCTATTATAATATGACAATCCAGCTAGAACTACTGTCTCGATTATAATATGACAGACAAGGTAGATCTACTGTCTCTATTATATTATGACAGACCAGCTAGATCTACCGTCTCTATTATAATTCGACAGACCAGCTAGATCTACTGTGTCTATTATATTATTACAGACCAGCTCGATCTGCTGTCTCTATTATATTATGACAGACCAGCTAGATCTACCGTGTCTATTATAATATGACAGACCAGCTAGATCTACTGTGTCTAATATATTTTTACAGACCAGCTAGATCTACTGTGTCTATTATATTCTGACAGACCAGCTAGATCTGCTGTGTCTATTATAATATGACAGACCAGCTAGATCTACTGTGTCTATTATATTTTGACAGACCAGCTAGATCTACTGTCTCTATTATATAATGACAGACCAGCTAGATCTAATGTATCTATTATAATACGACATACCAGCTAGATCTACTGTCTATATTATATTATGACAGACCAGCTAGATCTACTGTCTCTATTATATTATGACAGACCAGCTAGATCTACTGTCTCTATTGTATTATGATAGACCAGCTAGATCTACTGTCTCTATTATAGTATGACAGACCAGGTAGATCAACTATCTCTAGTATATTATGACAGACCATCTAGATCTACTGTCTCTATTATATTTTGAAAGACCAGCTAGATATACTGTGTATATTATATTATGACAGACCAGCTAGATCTACTGTCTCTGTATCTCTATTATATTATGACAGACCAGCTAGATCTACTGTCTCTGTATCTCTATTATATTATGACAGACCAGCTAGATCTACTGTCTCTATTGTATTATGATAGACCAGCTAGATCTATTGTCTCTATTATATTATGACAGACCAGGTAGATCTACTATCTCTAGTACATTATGTCAGACCATCTAGATCTACTGTCTATATTATGTTATGACAGACAAGCTAGATCTAGTGTCTGTATTAAATTATGACAGACCAGCCAGGTCTACTGTTTCTATTATAATATGACATACCAGCTACATCTACTGTTTCTATTATGATTTGTCAGACCAGCTAGATCTACTGTCTCTATTATATTATTACAGACCAGCTCGATCTGCTGTCTCTATTATATTATGACAGACCAGCTAGATCTACCGTGTCTATTATAATATGACAGACCAGCTAGATCTACTGTGTCTAATATATTTTTACAGACCAGCTAGATCTACTGTGTCTATTATATTCTGACAGACCAGCTAGATCTACTGTGTCTATTATATTTTGACAGACCAGCTATATCTGCTGTGTCTATTATAATATGACAGACCAGCTAGATCTGCTGTGTCTATTATAATACGACATACCAGCTAGATCTACTGTCTATATTATATTATGTCAATCCAGCTAGATCTACTGTCTCTATTATAATATGACAGACCAGGTAGATCTACTGGCTCTATAATTTGACAGACCAGCTAGATCTACTGTCTCTATTATATTATGACAGACCAGCTAGATCTGCTGTCTCTATTATATTATGACAGACCAACTCGATCTACTGTCTCTATTATAATATGACAATCCAGCTAGAACTACTGTCTCTATTATAATTTGACAGACCAGCTAGATCTACTGTGTCTATTATATTATTACAGACCAGCTCGATCTGTGTCTCTATTATATTATGACAGACCAGCTAGATCTACCGTGTCTATTATAATATGACAGACCAGCTAGATCTACTTTGTCTAATATATTTTTACAGACCAGCTAGATCTACTGTGTCTATTATATTCTGACAGACCAGCTAGA
Organism: Oncorhynchus clarkii lewisi; assembly: GCF_045791955.1. NCBI lineage: Eukaryota > Metazoa > Chordata > Actinopteri > Salmoniformes > Salmonidae > Oncorhynchus > Oncorhynchus clarkii. Next base: position 191,196 of record NC_092178.1, on the reverse strand, counting down.
TCTACTGTGTCTATTATATTCTGACAGACCAGCTAGATCTGCTGTGTCTATTATAATATGACAGACCAGCTAGATCTACTGTGTCTATTATATTTTGACAGACCAGCTAGATCTACTGTCTCTATTATATAATGACAGACCAGCTAGATCTAATGTATCTATTATAATACGACATACCAGCTAGATCTACTGTCTATATTATATTATGACAGACCAGCTAGATCTACTGTCTCTATTATAGTATGACAGACCAGGTAGATCTACTATCTCTAGTATATTATGACAGACCATCTAGATCTACTGTCTCTATTATATTTTGACAGACCAGCTAGATCTACTGTCTCTATTTTATTATGACAGACCAGCTAGATCGACTGTTTCTATTACATTATGACAGACCAGCTAGATATACTGTGTATATTATATTATGACAGACCAGCTAGATCTACTGTCTCTATTGTTTTATGATAGACCAGCTAGATCTACTGTCTCTATTATATTATGACAGACCAGGTAGATCTACTATCTCTAGTATATTATGTCAGACCAGCTAGATCTACTGTCTCTATTATATTATGACAGACAAGCTAGATCTAGTGTCTGTATTAAATTATGACAGACCAGCCAGGTCTACTGTTTCTATTATATTATGACAGACCAGCTAGATCTACTGTCTCTATTATGATTTGTCAGACCAGCTAGATCTGCTGTCTCTATTATATTATGACAGACCAGCTAGATCTACCATCTCTATTATAATATGACAATCCAGCTAGATCTACTGTCTCTATTATAATATGACAGACACACTAGATCTACTGTCTCCATTATAATATGACAATCCAGCTAGATCTACTGGCTATATTATAATTTGACAGACCAGGTAGATCTACTGGCTCTATTATATTATGACAGACCAGCTAGATCTGCTGTCTCTATTATATTATGACAGACCAGCTAGAACTACTGTCTCTGTTACAATATGACAGACCAGCTAGATCTACTGTCTCTATTATATTATGACAGACCAGCTAGATCTGCTGTCTCTGTGTCTCTATTATATTATGACAGACCACCTAGATCGACTGTCTCTATTATATTATGTCAGAGCAGCTAGATAAACTGTCTCTATTATATTATGACAGACCAGCTAGAGCTACTGTTGCTATTATAATATGACAGACCAGCTACATCTACTGTCTCTATTATATTATGACAGACCAGCTAGATCTACTGTCTCTATTATGTTATGACAGACCAGCTAGATCTACTGTGTCTATTATAATATGACAGACCAGCTAGATCTACTTTCTATATTATAACATGATATTCCAGCTAGATCTACTGTCTCTATTATAATATGTCAATCCAGCTAGATCTACTGTCTCTATTATAATATGACAGACCAGGTAGATCTACTGTCTCTATTATGTTATGACAGACCAGCTAGATCTACTGTGTCTATTACAATATGACAGACCAGCTAGATCTACTTTCTATATTATAACATGATATTCCAGCTAGATCTACTGTCTCTATTATAATATGTCAATCCAGCTAGATCTACTGTCTCTATTATGTTATGACAGACCAGCTAGATCTACTGTCTCTATTATATTATGACAGACCAGCTCGATCTGCTGTCTCTATTATATTATGACAGAACAGCTAGATCTACTGTCTCTATTATAATATGACAGACCAGCTAGATCTACCATCTCTATTATAATTTGACAGACCAGCTAGATCTACTGTCTCTGTTAAATTATGACAGAGAAGCTAGATCTACTGTCTCTATTATAATATGACAATCCAGCTAGATCTACTGTCTCTATTATAATATGACAGACACACTAGATCTACTGTCTATATTATAACATGATATTCCAGCTAGATCTACTGTCTCTATTATAATATGACAATCCAGCTAGAACTACTGTCTCTATTATAATATGACAGACAAGGTAGATCTACTGTGTCTATTATATTATGACAGACCAGCTCGATCTGCTGTCTCTATTATATTCTGACAGACCAGCTAGATCTGCTGTGTCTATTATAATATGACAGACCAGCTAGATCTACTGTGTCTATTATATTTTGACAGACCAGCTAGATCTACTGTCTCTATTATATAATGACAGACCAGCTAGATCTAAAGTATCTATTATAATACGACATACCAGCTAGATCTACTGTCTATATTATATTATGTCAATCCAGCTAGATCTACTGTCTCTATTATAATATGACAGACCAGGTAGATCTACTGGCACTATAATTTGACAGACCAGCTAGATCTACTGTCTCTATTATATTATGACAGACCAGCTAGATCTGCTGTCTCTATTATATTATGACAGACCAACTCGATCTGCTGTATCTATTATATTATGACAGACCAGCTAGATCTACTGTCTCTATTATAATATGACGGACCAGCTAGATTTACCATCTCTATTATAATTTGACAGACCAGCTAGGTCTACTGTCTCTATTAAATTATGACAGAGAAGCTAGATCTACTGTCTATATTATATTATGTCAATCCAGCTAGATCTACTGTCTCTATTATAATATGACAGACCAGGTAGATCTACTGGCACTATAATTTGACAGACCAGCTAGATCTACTGTCTCTATTATATTATGACAGACCAGCTAGATCTACTGTCTCTATTATATTATGACAGACCAGCTAGATCTGCTGTCTCTATTATATTATGACAGACCAGCTAGATCTACCATCTCTATTATAATATGACAATCCAGCTAGATCTACTGTCTCTATTATAATATGACAGACACACTAGATCTACTGTCTATATTATAACATGATATTCCAGCTAGATCTACTGTCTCTATTATAATATGACAATCCAGCTAGAACTACTGCCTCAATTATAATATGACAGACAAGGTAGATCTACTGTCTCTATTATATTATGACAGACCAGCTAGAGCTACTGTCACTATTATAATATGACAGACCAGCTCGATCTGCTGTCTCTATTATATTATGACAGACCAGCTAGATCTACCGTGTCTATTATAATATGACAGACCAGCTAGATCTACTGTGTCTAATATATTTTTACAGACCAGCTAGATCTACTGTGTCTATTATATTCTGACAGACCAGCTAGATCTGCTGTGTCTATTATAATATGACAGACCAGCTAGATCTACTGTGTCTATTATATTTTGACAGACCAGCTAGATCTACTGTCTCTATTATAGTATGACAGACCAGGTAGATCGACTATCTCTAGTATATTATGACAGACCATCTAGATCTACTGTCTCTATTATATTTTGAAAGACCAGCTAGATATACTGTGTATATTATATTATGACAGACCAGCTAGATCTACTGTCTCTGTATCTCTATTATATTATGACAGACCAGCTAGATCTACTGTCTCTATTGTATTATGATAGACCAGCTAGATCTATTGTCTCTATTATATTATGACAGACCAGGTAGATCTACTATCTCTAGTATATTATGTCAGACCATCTAGATCTACTGTCTATATTATGTTATGACAGACAACCTAGATCTAGTGTCTGTATTAAATTATGACAGACCAGCCAGGTCTACTGTTTCTATTATATTATGACATACCAGCTACATCTACTGTTTCTATTATGATTTGTCAGACCAGCTAGATCTACTGTCTCTATTATATTATTACAGACCAGCTCGATCTGCTGTCTCTATTATATTATGACAGACCAGCTAGATCTACCGTGTCTATTATAATATGACAGACCAGCTAGATCTACTGTGTCTAATATATTTTTACAGACCAGCTAGATCTACTGTGTCTATTATATTCTGACAGACCAGCTAGATCTGCTGTGTCTATTATAATATGACAGACCAGCTAGATCTACTGTGTCTATTATATTTTGACAGACCAGCTATATCTGCTGTGTCTATTATAATATGACAGACCAGCTAGATCTGCTGTCTATATTATATTATGTAAATCCAGCTAGATCTACTGTCTCTATTATAATATGACAGACCAGGTAGATCTACTGGCTCTATAATTTGACAGACCAGCTAGATCTACTGTCTCTATTATATTATGACAGACCAGCTAGATCTGCTGTCTCTATTATATTATGACAGACCAGCTAGATCTACTGTCTCTATTATAATATGACAGACCAGCTAGATCTACCATCTCTATTATAATTTGACAGACCAGCTAGATCTACTGTCTCTGTTAAATTATGACAGAGAAGCTAGATCTACTGTCTCTATTATAATATGACAATCCAGCTAGATCTACTGTCTCTATTATAATATGACAGACACACTAGATCTACTGTCTATATTATAACATGATATTCCAGCTAGATCTACTGTCTCTATTATAATATGACAATCCAGCTAGAACTACTGTCTCGATTATAATATGACAGACAAGGTAGATCTACTGTCTCTATTATATTATGACAGACCAGCTAGATCTACCGTCTCTATTATAATTTGACAGACCAGCTAGATCTAATGTGTCTATTATATTATGACAGACCAGCTCGATCTGCTGTCTCTATTATATTATGACAGACCAGCTAGATCTACCGTGTCTATTATAATATGACAGACCAGCTAGATCTACTGTGTCTAATATATTTTTACAGACCAGCTAGATCTACTGTGTCTATTATATTCTGACAGACTAGCTAGATCTGCTGTGTCTATTATAATATGACAGACCAGCTAGATCTACTGTGTCTATTATATTTTGACAGACCAGCTAGATCTACTGTCTCTATTATACAATGACAGACCAGCAAGATCTAATGTATCTATTATAATACGACATACCAGCTAGATCTACTGTCTATATTATATTATGTCAATCCAGCTAGATCTACTGTCTCTATTATATTATGACAGACCAGCTAGAGCTACTGTCGCTATTATAATATGACAGACCAGCTAGATCTACTGTCTCTATTATGTTATGACAGACCAGCTAGATCTACTGTCTATATTATAACATGATATTCCAGCTAGATCTACTGTCTCTATTATAATATGACAGACCAGGTTGATCTACTGGCTCTATAATTTGACAGACCAGATAGATCTACTGTCTCTATTATATTATGACAGACCAACTCGATCTGCTGTATCTATTATATTATGACAGACCAGCTAGATCTACTGTGTCTATTATATTATGACAGAGAAGCTAGATCTACTGTCTCTATTATAATATGACAATCCAGCTAGATCTACTGTCTCTGTTAAATTATGACAGAGAAGCTAGATCTACTGTCTCTATTATAATATGACAATCCAGCTAGATCCACTGTCTCTATTATAATATGACAGACACACTAGATCTACTGTCTATATTATAACATGATATTCCAGCTAGATCTACTGTCTCTATTATAATATGACAATCCAGCTAGAACTACTATCTCGATTATAATATGACAGACAAGGTAGATCTACTGTCTCTATTATATTATGACAGACCAGCTAGATCTACCGTCTCTATTATAATTTGACAGACCAGCTAGATCTACTGTGTCTATTACATTATGACAGACCAGCTCGATCTGCTGTCTCTATAATTTCACAGACCAGCTAGATCTACTGTCTCTATTATATTATGACAGACCAGCTCGATCTGCTGTCTCTATTATATTATGACAGACCAACTCGATCTGCTGTTTCTATTATATTATGACAGACCAGCTAGATCTACTGTCTCTATTATAATATGACAGACCAGCTAGATCTACCATCTCTATTATAATTTGACAGACCAGCTAGATCTACTGTGTCTATTATATTTTGACAGACCAGCTAGATCTACTGTCTCTACTATATAATGACAGACCAGCTAGATCTAATGTATCTATTATAATACGACATACCAGCTAGATCTACTGTCTATAATATTAAAACAGACCAGCTCGATCTGCTGTCTCTATTATATTATGACAGACCAGCTAGATCGACTGTTTCTATTATATTATGACAGACCAGCTAGATATGCTGTGTATATTATATTATGACAGACCAGCTAGATCTACTGTCTCTGTATCTCTATTATATTATGACAGACCAGCTAGATCTACTGTCTCTGTATCTCTATTATATTCTGACAGACCAGCTAGATCTACTGTCTCTATTGTATTATGATAGACCAGCTAGATCTACTGTCTCTATTATATTATGACAGACCAGGTAGATCTACTATCTCTAGTATATTATGTCAGACCATCTAGATCTACTGTCTCTATTCTATTATGACAGACAAGCTAGATCTAGTGTCTGTATTAAATTATGACAGACCAGCCAGGTCTACTGTTTCTATTATATTATGACAGACCAGCTACATCTACTGTTTCTATTATGATTTGTCAGACCAGCTAGATCTACTGTCTCTATTATATTATGAAAGACCAGCTAGATCTACTCTCTCTATTATATTATGCCAGACAAGCAAGATCTACTGTCTATACTACAACATGATATTCCAGCTAGATCTACTGTCTCTATTATAATATGACAATCCAGCTAGATCTACTGTCTCTATTATATTATGACACACCAGGTAGATCTACTTGCTCTATTATAATTTGACAGACCAGCTAGATCTACTGGCTCTATTATATTATGACAGACCAGCTAGATCTGCTGTCTCTATTATATTATGACAGACCAGCTAGATCTACCGTGTCTATTATAATATGACAGACCATCTAGATCTACTGTGTCTAATATATTTTTACAGACCAGCTAGATCTACTGTGTCTATTATATTCTGACAGACCAGCTAGATCTGCTGTGTCTATTATAATATGACAGACCAGCTAGATCTACTGTGTCTATTATATTTTGACAGACCAGCTAGATCTACTGTCTCTATTATATAATGATAGACCAGCTAGATCTAATGTATCTATTATAATACGACATACCAGCTAGATCTACTGTCTCTATTATAATATGACATACCAGGTAGATCTACTGGCTCTATAAATTGACAGACCAGATAGATCTACTGTCTCTATTATATTATGACAGACCAGCTCGATCTGCTGTCTCTATTATATTATGACAGACCAGCTAGAGCTACTGTCGCTATTATAATATGACAGACCAGCTACATCTACTGTCTCTATTATATTATGACAGACCAGCTAGATCTACTGTCTCTATTATGTTATGACAGACCAGCTAGATCTACTGTCTATATTATAACATGATATTCCAGCTAGATCTACTGTCTCTATTATAATATGTCAATCCACCTAGATCTACTGTCTCTATTATAATATGACAGACCAGGTAGATCTACTGGCTCTATAATTTGACAGACCAGCTAGATCTACTGTCTCTATTATATTATGACAGACCAGCTCGATCTGCTGTCTCTATTATATTATGACAGACCAACTCGATCTGCTGTATCTATTATATTATGACAGACCAGCTCGATCTGCTGTCTCTATTATATTATGACAGACCAACTCGATCTACTGTCTCTATTATAATATGACAGACCAGCTAGATCTACCATCTCTATTATAATTTGACAGACCAGCTAGATCTACTGTCTCTGTTAAATTATGACAGAGAAGCTAGATCTACTGTCTCTATTATAATATGACAATCCAGCTAGAACTACTGTCTCGATTATAATATGACAGACAAGGTAGATCTACTGTCTCTAGTATATTATGACAGACCAGCTAGATCTACCGTCTCTATTATAATTTGACAGACCAGCTAGATCTACTGTGTCTATTATATTATGACAGACCAGCTCGATCTGCTGTCTCTATTATATTATGACAGACCAGCTAGATCTACCGTGTCTATTATAATATGACAGACCAGCTAGATCTACTGTGTCTAATATATTTTTACAGACCAGCTAGATCTACTGTGTCTATTATATTCTGACAGACCAGCTAGATCTGCTGTGTCTATTATAATATGACAGACCAGCTAGATCTACTGTGTCTATTATATTTTGACAGACCAGCTAGATCTACTGTCTCTATTATATAATGACAGACCAGCTAGATCTAATGTATCTATTATAATACGACATACCAGCTAGATATACTGTCTATATTAAATTATGTCAATCCAGCTAAATCTACTGTCTCTAATATAATATGACAGACCAGGTAGATCTACTGGCTCTATAATTTGACAGACCAGCTAGATCTGCTGTCTCTATTATATTATGACAGACCAGCTCGATCTGCTGTCTCTATTATATTATGACAGACCAACTCGATCTACTGTCTCTATTATAATATGACAGACCAGCTAGATCTACCATCTCTATTATAATTTAACAGACCAGCTAGATCTACTGTCTCTATTATATTTTGACAGACCAGCTAGATCTACTGTCTCTATTATATAATGACAGACCAGCTAGATCTAATGTATCTATTATAATACGACATACCAGCTAGATCTACTGTCTATAATATTAAGACAGACCAGCTCGATCTGCTGTCTCTATTATATTATGACAGACCAGCTAGATCGACTGTTTCTATTATATTATGACAGACCAGCTAGATATACTGTGTATATTATATTATGACAGACCAGCTAGATCTACTGTCTCTGTATCTCTATTATAATATGACAGACCAGGTAGATCTACTGGCTCTATAATTTGACAGACCAGCTAGATCTACTGTCTCTATTATATTATGACAGACCAGCTCGATCTGCTGTCTCTTATATATTATGACAGACCAGCTAGATCTACTGTATCTATTATATTATGACAAACCAGCTAGATCTACTGTGTCTATTATATTTTGACAGACCAGCTAGATCTACTGTCTCTATTATATAATGACAGACCAGCTAGATCTAATGTATCTATTATAATACGACATACCAGCTAGATCTACTGTCTATTATATTATGACAGACCAGCTTGATCTGCTGTCTCTATTATATTATGACAGACCAGCTAGAGCTACTGTCGCTATTATAATATGACAGACCAGCTACATCTACTGTCTCTATTATATTATGACAGACCAGCTAGATCTACTGTCTCTATTATGTTATGACAGACCAGCTAGATCTACTGTCTATATTATAACATGATATTCCAGCTAGATCTACTGTCTCTATTATAATATGTCAATCCACCTAGATCTACTGTCTCTATTATAATATGACAGACCAGGTAGATCTACTGGCTCTATAATTTGACAGACCAGCTAGATCTACTGTCTCTATTATATTATGACAGACCAGCTCGATCTGCTGTCTCTATTATATTATGACAGACCAACTCGATCTGCTGTATCTATTATATTATGACAGACCAGCTAGATCTACTGTCTCTATTATAATATGACAGACCAGCTAGATCTACCATCTCTATTATATTTTGACAGACCAGCTAGATCTACTGTCTCTGTTAAATTATGACAGAGAAGCTAGATCTACTGTCTCTATTCTAATATGACAATCCAGCTAGATCTACTGTCTCTATTATAATATGACAGACACACTAGATCTACTGTCTATATTATAACATGATATTCCAGCTAGATCTACTGTCTCTATTATAATATGACAATCCAGCTAGAACTACTGTCTCGATTATAATATGACAGACAAGGTAGATCTACTGTCTCTATTATATTATGACAGACCAGCTAGATCTACCGTCTCTATTATACTTTGACAGACCAGCTAGATCTAATGTGTCTATTATATTATGACAGACCAGCTCGATCTGCTGTCTCTATTATATTATGACAGACCAGCTAGATCTACCGTGTCTATTATAATATGACAGACCAGCTAGATCTACTGTGTCTAATATATTTTTACAGACCAGCTAGATCTACTGTGTCTATTATATTCTGACAGACCAGCTAGATCTGCTGTGTCTATTATAATATGGCAGACCAGCTAGATCTACTGTGTCTATTATATTTTGACAGACCAGCTAGATCTACTGTCTCTATTGTATTATGATAGACCAGCTAGATCTACTGTCTCTATTATATTATGACAGACCAGGTAGATCTACTATCTCTAGTATATTATGTCAGACCATCTAGATCTACTGTCTCTATTCTATTATGACAGACAAGCTAGATCTAGTGTCTGTATTAAATTATGACAGACCAGCCAGGTCTACTGTTTCTATTATATTATGACAGACCAGCTACATCTACTGTTTCTATTATGATTTGTCAGACCAGCTAGATCTACTGTCTCTATTATATTATGAAAGACCAGCTAGATCTACTCTCTCTATTATATTATGACAGACAAGCAAGATCTACTGTCTATACTACAACATGATAATCCAGCTAGATCTACTGTCTCTATTATAATATGACAATCCAGCTAGATCTACTGTCTCTATTATATTATGACAGACCAGGTAGATCTACTGGCTCTATTATAATTTGACAGACCAGCTAGATCTACTGGCTCTATTATATTATGACAGACCAGCTAGATCTACCGTGTCTATTATAATATGACAGACCAGCTAGATCTACTGTGTCAAAAATATTTTTACAGACCAGCTAGATCTACTGTGTCTATTATATTCTGACAGACCAGCTAGATCTACTGTGTCTATTATATTCTGACAGACCAGCTAGATCTGCTGTGTCTATTATAATATGACAGACCAGCTAGATCTAATGTGTCTATTATATTTTGACAGACCAGCTAGATCTACTGTCTCTATTATATAATGACAGACCAGCTAGATCTAATGTATCTATTATAATACGACATACCAGCTAGATCTACTGTCTATATTATATTATGTCAATCCAGCTAGATCTACTGTCTCTATTATAATATGACAGACCAGGTAGATCTACTGGCTCTATAATTTGACAGACCAGCTAGATCTACTGTCTCTATTATATTATGACAGACCAACTCGATCTACTGTCTCTATTATAATATGACAGACCAGCTAGATCTACCATCTCTATTATAATTTGACAGACCAGCTAGATCTACTGTGTCTATTATATTTTGACAGACCAGCTAGATCTACTGTCTCTATTATATAATGACAGACCAGCTAGATCTAATGTATCTATTATAATACGACATACCAGCTAGATCTACTGTCTATTATATTAAGACAGACCAGCTCGATCTGCTGTCTCTATTATATTATGACAGACCAGCTAGATCGACTGTTTCTATTATATTATGACAGACCAGCTAGATATACTGTGTATATTATATTATGACAGACCAGCTAGATCTACTGTCTCTGTATCTCTATTATATTATGACAGACCAGCTAGATCTACTGTCTCTGTATCTCTATTATATTATGACAGACCAGCTAGATCTACTGTCTCTATTGTATTATGATAGACCAGCTAGATCTACTGTCTCTATTATATTATGACAGACCAGGTAGATCTACTATCTCTAGTATATTATGTCAGACCATCTAGATCTACTGTCTCTATTCTATTATGACAGACAAGCTAGATCTAGTGTCTGTATTAAATTATGACAGACCAGCCAGGTCTACTGTTTCTATTATATTATGACAGACCAGCTACATTTACTGTTTCTATTATGATTTGTCAGACCAGCTAGATCTACTGTCTCTATTATATTATGAAAGACCAGCTAGATCTACTCTCTCTATTATATTATGACAGACAAGCAAGATCTACTGTCTATACTACAACATGATATTCCAGCTAGATCTACTGTCTCTATTATAATATGACAATCCAGCTAGATCTACTGTCTCTATTATATTATGACAGACCAGGTAGATCTACTGGCTCTATTATAATTTGACAGACCAGCTAGATCTACTGGCTCTATTATATTATGACAGACCAGCTAGATCTACCGTGTCTATTATAATATGACAGACCAGCTAGATCTACTGTGTCTAATATATTTTTACAGACCAGCTAGATCTACTGTGTCTATTATATTCTGACAGACCAGCTAGATCTACTGTGTCTATTATATTCTGACAGACCAGCTAGATCTGCTGTGTCTATTATAATATGACAGACCAGCTAGATCGACTGTGTCTATTATATTTTGACAGACCAGCTAGATCTACTGTCTCTATTATATAATGACAGACCAGCTAGATCTAATGTATCTATTATAATACGACATACCAGCTAGATCTACTGTCTCTATTATAATATGACAGACCAGGTAGATCTACTGGCTCTATAATTTGACAGACCAGCTCGATCTGCTGTCTCTATTATATTATGACAGACCAACTCGATCTGCTGTATCTATTATATTATGACAGACCAGCTAGATCTACTGTCTCTATTATAATATGACAGACCAGCTAGATCTACTGTCTCTATTATATAATGACAGACCAGCTAGATCTAATGTATCTATTATAATACGACATACCAGCTAGATCTACTGTCTATTATATTAAGACAGACCAGCTCGATCTGCTGTCTCTATTATATTATGACAGACCAGCTAGATCGACTGTTTCTATTATATTATGACAGACCAGCTAGATATACTGTGTATATTATATTATGACAGACCAGCTAGATCTACTGTCTCTGTATCTCTATTATATTATGACAGACCAGCTAGATCTACTGTCTCTGTATCTCTATTATATTATGACAGACCAGCTAGATCTACTGTCTCTATTGTATTATGATAGACCAGCTAGATCTACTGTCTCTATTATATTATGACAGACCAGGTAGATCTACTGTCTCTATTGTATTATGTCAGACCATCTAGATCTACTGTCTCTATTCTATTATGACAGACAAGCTAGATCTAGTGTCTGTATTAAATTATGACAGACCAGCCAGGTCTACTGTTTCTATTATATTATGACAGACCAGCTACATCTACTGTTTCTATTATGATTTGTCAGACCAGCTAGATCTACTGTCTCTATTATATTATGAAAGACCAGCTAGATCTAATCTCTCTATTATATTATGACAGACAAGCAAGATCTACTGTCTATACTACAACATGATATTCCAGCTAGATCTACTGTCTCTATTATAATATGACAATCCAGCTAGATCTACTGTCTCTATTATAATATGACAGACCAGGTAGATCTACTGGCTCTATTATAATTTGACAGACCAGCTAGATCTACTGGCTCTATTATATTATGACAGACCAGCTAGATCTGCTGTCTCTATTATATTATGACAGACCAGCTAGATCTACCGTGTCTATTATAATATGACAGACCAGCTAGATCTACTGTGTCTAATATATTTTTACAGACCAGCTAGATCTACTGTGTCTATTATATTCTGACAGACCAGCTAGATCTGCTGTGTCTATTATAATATGACAGACTAGCTAGATCTACTGTGTCTATTATATTTTGACAGACCAGCTAGATCTACTGTCTCTATTATATAATGACAGACCAGCTAGATCTAATGTATCTATTATAATACGACATACCAGCTAGATCTACTGTCTATATTATATTATGTCAATCCAGCTAGATCTACTGTCTCTATTATAATATGAAAGACCAGGTAGATCTACTGGCTCTATAATTTGACAGACCAGCTAGATCTACTGTCTCTATTATATTATGACAGACCAGCTCGATCTGCTGTCTCTATTATATTATGACAGACCAACTCGATCTGCTGTATCTATTATATTATGACAGACCAGCTAGATCTACTGTCTCTATTATAATATGACAGACCAGCTAGATCTACCATCTCTATTATAATTTGACAGACCAGCTAGATCTACTGTGTCTATTATATTTTGACAGACCAGCTAGATCTACTGTCTCTATTATAAAATGACAGACCAGCTAGACCAGCTAGCTAATGTATCTATTATAATACGACATACCAGCTAGATCTACTGTCTATTATATTATGACAGACCAGCTAGATCTACTGTCTCTATTGTATTATGATAGACCAGCTAGATCTACTGTCTCTATTATATTATGACAGACCAGGTAGATCTACTATCTCTAGTATATTATGTCAGACCATCTAGATCTACTGTCTCTATTCTATTATGACAGACAAGCTAGATCTAGTGTCTGTATTAAATTATGACAGACCAACCAGGTCTACTGTTTCTATTATATTATGACAGAACAGCTACATCTACTGTTTCTATTATGATTTGTCAGACCAGCTAGATCTACTGTCTCTATTATATTATGAAAGACCAGCTAGATCTACTCTCTCTATTATATTATGACAGACAAGCAAGATCTACTGTCTATACTACAACATGATATTCCAGCTAGATCTACTGTCTCTATTATAATATGACAATCCAGCTAGATCTACTGTCTCTATTATAATATGACAGACCAGGTAGATCTACTGGCTCTATTATAATTTGACAGACCAGCTAGATCTACTGGCTCTATTATATTATGACAGACCAGCTAGATCTGCTGTCTCTATTATATTATGACAGACCAGCTAGAACTACTGTCTCTGTTACAATATGACAGACCAGCTAGAGCTACTGTCTCTATTATATAATGACAGACCAGCTAGATCTACTGTATCTGTCTCTATTATATTATTTCAGACCACCTAGATCGACTGTCTCTATTATATTATGACAGAGCAGCTAGATAAACTGTCTCTATTATATTATGACAGACCAGCTACATCTACTGTCTCTATTATGTTATGACAGACCAGCTACATCTACTGTTTCTATTATGATTTGTCAGACCAGCTAGATCTACTGTCTCTATTATATTATGAAAGACCAGCAAGATCTACTCTCTCTATTATATTATGCCAGACAAGCAAGATCTACTGTCTATACTACAACATGATATTCCAGCTAGATCTACTGTCTCTATTATAATATGACAATCCAGCTAGATCTACTGTCTCTATTATATTATGACAGACCAGGAAGATCTACTTGCTCTATTATAATTTGACAGACCAGCTAGATCTACTGGCTCTATTATATTATGACAGACCAGCTAGATCTGCTGTCTCTATTATATTATGACAGACCAGCTAGATCTACCGTGTCTATTATAATATGACAGACCATCTAGATCTACTGTGTCTAATATATTTTTACAGACCAGCTAGATCTACTGTGTCTATTATATTCTGACAGACCAGCTAGATCTGCTGTGTCTATTATAATATGACAGACCAGCTAGATCTACTGTGTCTATTATATTTTGACAGACCAGCTAGATCTACTGTCTCTATTATATAATGATAGACCAGCTAGATCTAATGTATCTATTATAATACGACATACCAGCTAGATCTACTGTCTCTATTATAATATGACAGACCAGGTAGATCTACTGGCTCTATAAATTGACAGACCAGATAGATCTACTGTCTCTATTATATTATGACAATCCAGCTCGATCTGCTGTCTCTATTATATTATGACAGACCAGCTAGAGCTACTGTCGCTATTATAATATGACAGACCAGCTACATCTACTGTCTCTATTATATTATGACAGACCAGCTAGATCTACTGTCTCTATTATGTTATGACAGACCAGCTAGATCTACTGTCTATATTATAACATGATATTCCAGCTAGATCTACTGTCTCTATTATAATATGTCAATCCACCTAGATCTACTGTCTCTATTATAATATGACAGACCAGGTAGATCTACTGGCTCTATAATTTGACAGACCAGCTAGATCTACTGTCTCTATTATATTATGACAGACCAGCTCGATCTGCTGTCTCTATTATATTATGACAGACCAACTCGATCTGCTGTATCTATTATATTATGACAGACCAGCTAGATCTACTGTCTCTATTATATTATGACAGACCAGCTCGATCTGCTGTCTCTTATATATTATGACAGACCAACTCGATCTGCTGTCTCTATTATGTTATGACAGACCAGCTACATCTACTGTTTCTATTATGATTTGTCAGACCAGCTAGATCTACTGTCTCTATTATATTATGAAAGACCAGCTAGATCTACTCTCTCTATTATATTATGCCAGACAAGCAAGATCTACTGTCTATACTACAACATGATATTCCAGCTAGATCTACTGTCTCTATTATAATATGACAATCCAGCTAGATCTACTGTCTCTATTATATTATGACAGACCAGGAAGATCTACTTGCTCTATTATAATTTGACAGACCAGCTAGATCTACTGGCTCTATTATATTATGACAGACCAGCTAGATCTGCTGTCTCTATTATATTATGACAGACCAGCTAGATCTACCGTGTCTATTATAATATGACAGACCATCTAGATCTACTGTGTCTAATATATTTTTACAGACCAGCTAGATCTACTGTGTCTATTATATTCTGACAGACCAGCTAGATCTGCTGTGTCTATTATAATATGACAGACCAGCTAGATCTACTGTGTCTATTATATTTTGACAGACCAGCTAGATCTACTGTCTCTATTATATAATGATAGACCAGCTAGATCTAATGTATCTATTATAATACGACATACCAGCTAGATCTACTGTCTCTATTATAATATGACAGACCAGGTAGATCTACTGGCTCTATAAATTGACAGACCAGATAGATCTACTGTCTCTATTATATTATGACAGACCAGCTCGATCTGCTGTCTCTATTATATTATGACAGACCAGCTAGAGCTACTGTCGCTATTATAATATGACAGACCAGCTACATCTACTGTCTCTATTATATTATGACAGACCAGCTAGATCTACTGTCTCTATTATGTTATGACAGACCAGCTAGATCTACTGTCTATATTATAACATGATATTCCAGCTAGATCTACTGTCTCTATTATAATATGTCAATCCACCTAGATCTACTGTCTCTATTATAATATGACAGACCAGGTAGATCTACTGGCTCTATAATTTGACAGACCAGCTAGATCTACTGTCTCTATTATATTATGACAGACCAGCTCGATCTGCTGTCTCTATTATATTATGACAGACCAGCTAGATCTACTGTCTCTATAATATGACAGACCAGCTAGATCTACCATCTCTATTATAATGTGACAGACCAGCTAGATCTACTGTCTCTGTTAAATTATGACAGAGAAGCTAGATCTACTGTCTCTATTATAATATGACAATCCAGCTAGATCTACTGTCTCTATTATAATATGACAGACACACTAGATCTACTGTCTATATTATAACATGATATTCCAGCTAGATCTACTGTCTCTATTATAATATGACAATCCAGCTAGAACTACTGTCTCGATTATAATATGACAGACAAGGTAGATCTACTGTCTCTAGTATATTATGACAGACCAGCTAGATCTACCGTCTCTATTATAATTTGACAGACCAGCTAGATCTACTGTGTCTATTATATTATGACAGACCAGCTCGATCTGCTGTCTCTATTATATTATGACAGACCAGCTAGATCTACCGTGTCTATTATGATATGACAGACCAGCTAGATCTACTGTGTCTAATATATTTTTTCAGACCAGCTAGATCTACTGTGTCTATTATATTCTGACAGACCAGCTAGATCTGCTGTGTCTATTATAATATGACAGACCAGCTAGATCTACTGTGTCTATTATATTTTGACAGACCAGCTAGATCTACTGTCTCTATTATATAATGACAGACCAGCTAGATCTAATGTATCTATTATAATACGACATACCAGCTAGATCTACTGTCTATATTATATTATGTCAATCCAGCTAGATCTACTGTCTCTATTATAATATGACAGACCAGGTAGATCTACTGGCTCTATAATTTGACAGACCAGCTAGATCTACTGTCTCTATTATATTATGACAGACCAGCTCGATCTGCTGTCTCTATTATATTATGACAGACCAGCTAGATCTACTGTCTCTATTATAATATGACAGACCAACTCGATCTGCTGTATCTATTATATTATGACAGACCAGCTAGATCTACTGTCTCTATTATAATATGACAGACCAGCTAGATCTACTGTCTCTATTATATTTTGACAGACCAGCTAGATCTACTGTCTCTATTATATAATGACAGACCAGCTAGATCTAATGTATCTATTATAATACGATATACCAGCTAGATCTACTGTCTATAATATTAAGACAGACCAGCTCGATCTGCTGTCTCTATTATATTATGACAGACCAGCTAGATCGACTGTTTCTATTATATTATGACAGACCAGCTAGATATACTGTGTATATTATATTATGACAGACCAGCTAGATCTACTTTCTCTGTATCTCTATTATATTATGACAGACCAGCTAGATCTACTGTCTCTGTATCTCTATTATATTATGACAGACCAGCTAGATCTACTGTCTCTATTGTATTATGATAGACCATCTAGATCTACTGTCTCTATTATATTATGACAGACCAGGTAGATCTACTATCTCTAGTATATTATGTCAGACCATCTAGATCTACTGTCTCTATTCTATTATGACAGACAAGCTAGATATAGTGTCTGTATTAAATTATGACAGACCAGCCAGGTCTACTGTTTCTATTATATTATGACAGACCAGCTACATCTACTGTTTCTATTATGATTTGTCAGACCAGCTAGATCTACTGTCTCTATTATATTATGAAAGACCAGCTAGATCTACTCTCTCTATTATATTATGACAGACAAGCAAGATCTACTGTCTATACTACAACATGATATTCCAGCTAGATCTACTGTCTCTATTATAATATGACAATCCAGCTAGATCTACTGTCTCTATTATATTATGACAGACCAGGTAGATCTACTGGCTCTATTATAATTTGACAGACCAGCTAGATCTACTGGCTCTATTATATTATGACAGACCAGCTAGATCTGCTGTCTCTATTATATTATGACAGACCAGCTAGATCTACCGTGTCTATTATAATATGACAGACCAGCTAGATCTACTGTGTCTAATATATTTTTACAGACCAGCTAGATCTACTGTGTCTATAATATTCTGACAGACCAGCTAGATCTGCTGTGTCTATTATAATATGACAGACCAGCTAGATCTACTGTGTCTATTATACTTTGACAGACCAGCTAGATCTACTGTCTCTATTATATAATGACAGACCAGCTAGATCTAATGTATCTATTATAATACGACATACCAGCTAGATCTACTGTCTCTATTATAATATGACAGACCAGGTAGATCTACTGGCTCTATAATTTGACAGACCAGCTAGATCTACTGTCTCTATTATATTATGACAGACCAGGTAGATCTACTGGCTCTATTATAATTTGACAGACCAGCTAGATCTACTGGCTCTATTATATTATGACAGACAAGCTAGATCTGCTGTCTCTATTATATTATGACAGACCAGCTAGATCTACCGTGTCTATTATAATATGACAGACCAGCTAGATCTACTGTGTCTAATATATTTTTACAGACCAGCTAGATCTACTGTGTCTATTATATTCTGACAGACCAGCTAGATCTGCTGTGTCTATTATAATATGACAGACCAGCTAGATCTACTGTGTCTATTATATTTTGACAGACCAGCTAGATCTACTGTCTCTATTATATAATGACAGACCAGCTAGATCTAATGTATCTATTATAATACGACATACCAGCTAGATCTACTGTCTCTATTATAATATGACAGACCAGGTAGATCTACTGGCTCTATAATTTGACAGACCAGCTAGATCTACTGTCTCTATTATATTCTGACAGACCAGCTAGATCTACTGTATCTATTATATTATGACAAACCAGCTAGATCTACTGTGTCTATTATATTTTGACAGACCAGCTAGATCTACTGTCTCTATTATATAATGACAGACCAGCTAGATCTAATGTATCTATTATAATACGACATACCAGCTAGATCTACTGTCTATTATATTATGACAGACCAGCTTGATCTGCTGTCTCTATTATATTATGACAGACCAGCTAGAGCTACTGTCGCTATTATAATATGACAGACCAGCTACATCTACTGTCTCTATTATATTATGACAGACCAGCTAGATCTGCTGTGTCTATTATAATATGACAGACCAGCTAGATCTACTGTGTCTATTATATTTTGACAGACCAGCTAGATCTACTGTCTCTATTATATAATGACAGACCAGCTAGATCTAATGTATCTATTATAATACGACATACCAGCTAGATCTACTGTCTCTATTATAATATGACAGACCAGGTAGATCTACTGGCTCTATAATTTGACAGACCAGCTAGATCTACTGTCTCTATTATATAATGACAGACCAGCTAGATCTAATGTATCTATTATAATACGACATACCAGCTAGATCTACTGTCTCTATTATAATATGACAGACCAGCTAGATCTACTGGCTCTATTATATTATGACAGACCAGCTAGATCTGCTGTCTCTATTATATTATGACAGACCAGCTAGATCTACCGTGTCTATTATAATATGACAGACCAGCTAGATCTACTGTGTCTAATATATTTTTACAGACCAGCTAGATCTACTGTGTCTATAATATTCTGACAGACCAGCTAGATCTGCTGTGTCTATTATAATATGACAGACCAGCTAGATCTACTGTGTCTATTATACTTTGACAGACCAGCTAGATCTACTGTCTCTATTATATAATGACAGACCAGCTAGATCTAATGTATCTATTATAATACGACATACCAGCTAGATCTACTGTCTCTATTATAATATGACAGACCAGGTAGATCTACTGGCTCTATAATTTGACAGACCAGCTAGATCTACTGTCTCTATTATATTATGACAGACCAGGTAGATCTACTGGCTCTATTATAATTTGACAGACCAGCTAGATCTACTGGCTCTATTATATTATGACAGACAAGCTAGATCTGCTGTCTCTATTATATTATGACAGACCAGCTAGATCTACCGTGTCTATTATAATATGACAGACCAGCTAGATCTACTGTGTCTAATATATTTTTACAGACCAGCTAGATCTACTGTGTCTATTATATTCTGACAGACCAGCTAGATCTGCTGTGTCTATTATAATATGACAGACCAGCTAGATCTACTGTGTCTATTATATTTTGACAGACCAGCTAGATCTACTGTCTCTATTATATAATGACAGACCAGCTAGATCTAATGTATCTATTATAATACGACATACCAGCTAGATCTACTGTCTCTATTATAATATGACAGACCAGGTAGATCTACTGGCTCTATAATTTGACAGACCAGCTAGATCTACTGTCTCTATTATATTCTGACAGACCAGCTAGATCTACTGTATCTATTATATTATGACAAACCAGCTAGATCTACTGTGTCTATTATATTTTGACAGACCAGCTAGATCTACTGTCTCTATTATATAATGACAGACCAGCTAGATCTAATGTATCTATTATAATACGACATACCAGCTAGATCTACTGTCTATTATATTATGACAGACCAGCTTGATCTGCTGTCTCTATTATATTATGACAGACCAGCTAGAGCTACTGTCGCTATTATAATATGACAGACCAGCTACATCTACTGTCTCTATTATATTATGACAGACCAGCTAGATCTGCTGTGTCTATTATAATATGACAGACCAGCTAGATCTACTGTGTCTATTATATTTTGACAGACCAGCTAGATCTACTGTCTCTATTATATAATGACAGACCAGCTAGATCTAATGTATCTATTATAATACGACATACCAGCTAGATCTACTGTCTCTATTATAATATGACAGACCAGGTAGATCTACTGGCTCTATAATTTGACAGACCAGCTAGATCTACTGTCTCTATTATATAATGACAGACCAGCTAGATCTAATGTATCTATTATAATACGACATACCAGCTAGATCTACTGTCTCTATTATAATATGACAGACCAGGTAGATCTACTGGCTCTATAATTTGACAGACCAACTCGATCTGCTGTATCTATTATATTTTGACAGACCAGCTAGATCTACTGTCTCTATTATATAATGACAGACCAGCTAGATCTAATGTATCTATTATAATACGACATACCAGCTAGATCTACTGTCTATTATATTATGACAGACCAGCTTGATCTGCTGTCTCTATTATATTATGACAGACCAGCTAGAGCTACTGTCGCTATTATAATATGACAGACCAGCTACATCTACTGTCTCTATTATATTATGACAGACCAGCTAGATCTACTGTCTCTATTATGTTATGACAGACCAGCTAGATCTACTGTCTATATTATAACATGATATTCCAGCTAGATCTACTGTCTCTATTATAATATGTCAATCCACCTAGATCTACTGTCTCTATTATAATATAACAGACCAGGTAGATCTACTGGCTCTATAATTTGACAGACCAGCTAGATCTACTGTCTCTATTATATTATGACAGACCAGCTCGATCTGCTGTCTCTATTATATTATGACAGACCAACTCGATCTGCTGTGTCTATTATATTATGACAGACCAGCTAGATCTACCATCTCTATTATATTTTGACAGACCAGCTAGATCTACTGTCTCTGTTAAATTATGACAGAGAAGCTAGATCTACTGTCTCTATTATAATATGACAATCCAGCTAGATCTACTGTCTCTATTATAATATGACAGACACACTAGATCTACTGTCTATATTATAACATGATATTCCAGCTAGATCTACTGTCTCTATTATAATATGACAATCCAGCTAGAACTACTGTCTCGATTATAATATGACAGACAAGGTAAATCTACTGTCTCTATTATATTATGACAGACCAGCTAGATCTACCGTCTCTATTATAATTTGACAGACCAGCTAGATCTAATGTGTCTATTATATTATGACAGACCAGCTCGATCTGCTGTCTCTATTATATTATGACAGACCAGCTAGATCTACCGTGTCTATTATAATATGACAGACCAGCTAGATCTACTGTGTCTAATATATTTTTACAGACCAGCTAGATCTACTGTGTCTATTATATTCTGACAGACCAGCTAGATCTGCTGTGTCTATTATAATATGACAGACCAGCTAGATCTACTGTGTCTATTATATTTTGACAGACCAGCTAGATCCACTGTCGCTATTATATAATGACAGACCAGCTAGATCTAATGTATCTATTATAATACGACATACCAGCTGGATCTACTGTCTATATTATATTATGTCAATCCAGCTAGATCTACTGTCTCTATTATAATATGACAGACCATGTAGATCTACTGGCTCTATAATTTGACAGACCAGCTAGATCTACTGTCTCTATTATAATATGACAGACCATGTAGATCTACTGGCTCTATAATTTGACAGACCAGCTAGATCTACTGTGTCTATTATATTTTGACAGACCAGCTAGATCTACTGTCTATAATATTAAGACAGACCAGCTCGATCTGCTGTCTCTATTATATTATGACAGACCAGCTAGATATACTGTGTATATTATATTATGACAGACCAGCTAGATCTACTGTCTCTGTATCTCTATTATATTATGACAGACCAGCTAGATCTACTGTCTCTGTATCTCTATTATATTATGACAGACCAGCTAGATCTACTGTCTCTATTGTATTATGATAGACCAGCTAGATCTACTGTCTCTATTATATTATGACAGACCAGGTAGATCTACTATCTCTAGTATATTATGTCAGACCATCTAGATCTACTGTCTCTATTCTATTATGACAGACAAGCTAGATCTAGTGTCTGTATTAAATTATGACAGACCAGCCAGGTCTACTGTTTCTATTATATTATGACAGACCAGCTACATCTATTGTTTCTATTATGATTTGTCAGACCAGCTAGATCTACTGTCTCTATTATATTATGAAAGACCAGCTAGATCTACTCTCTCTATTATATTATGACAGACAAGCAAGATCTACTGTCTATACTACAACATGATATTCCAGCTAGATCTACTGTCTCTATTATAATATGACAATCCAGCTAGATCTACTGTCTCTATTATATTATGACAGACCAGGTAGATCTACTGGCTCTATTATAATTTGACAGACCAGCTAGATCTACTGGCTCTATTATATTATGACAGACCAGCTAGATCTACCGTGTCTATTATAATATGACAGACCAGCTAGATCTACTGTGTCTATTATATTCTGACAGACCAGCTAGATCTGCTGTGTCTATTATAATATGACAGACCAGCTAGATCTACTGTGTCTATTATATTTTGACAGACCAGCTAGATCTACTGTCTCTATTATATAATGACAGACCAGCTAGATCTAATGTATGTATTATAATACGACATACCAGCTAGATCTACTGTCTATATTATATTATGTCAATCCAGCTAGATCTACTGTCTCTATTATAATATGACAGACCAGGTAGATCTACTGGCTCTATAATTTGACAGACCAGCTAGATCTACTGTCTCTATTATAATATGACAGACCAGCTCGATCTGCTGTCTCTATTATAATATGACAGACCAACTCGATCTGCTGTATCTATTATATTATGACAGACCAGCTAGATCTACTGTCTCTATTATAATATGACTGACCAGCTAGATCTACCATCTCTATTATAATTTGACAGACCAGCTAGATCTACTGTGTCTATTATATTTTGACAGACCAGCTAGATCTACTGTCTCTATTATATAATGACAGACCAGCTAGATCTAATGTATCTATTATAATACGACATACCAGCTAGATCTACTGTCTATTATATTAAGACAGACCAGCTCGATCTGCTGTCTCTATTATATTATGACAGACCAGCTAGATCGACTGTTTCTATTATATTATGACAGACCAGCTAGATATACTGTGTATATTATATTATGACAGACCAGCTAGATCTACTGTCTCTGTATCTCTATTATATTATGACAGACCAGCTAGATCTACTGTCTCTGTATCTCTATTATATTATGACAGACCAGCTAGATCTACTGTCTCTATTGTATTATGATAGACCAGCTAGATCTACTGTCTCTATTATATTATGACAGACCAGGTAGATCTACTGTCTCTATTGTATTATGTCAGACCATCTAGATCTACTGTCTCTATTCTATTATGACAGACAAGCTAGATCTAGTGTCTGTATTAAATTATGACAGACCAGCCAGGTCTACTGTTTCTATTATATTATGAGAGACCAGCTACATCTACTGTTTCTATTATGATTTGTCAGAACAGCTAGATCTACTGTCTCTATTATATTATGAAAGACCAGCTAGATCTAATCTCTCTATTATATTATGACAGACAAGCAAGATCTACTGTCTATACTACAACATGATATTCCAGCTAGATCTACTGTCTCTATTATAATATGACAATCCAGCTAGATCTACTGTCTCTATTATAATATGACAGACCAGGTAGATCTACTGGCTCTATTATAATTTGACAGACCAGCTAGATCTACTGGCTCTATTATATTATGACAGACCAGCTAGATCTGCTGTCTCTATTATATTATGACAGACCAGCTAGATCTACCGTGTCTATTATAATATGACAGACCAGCTAGATCTACTGTGTCTAATATATTTTTACAGACCAGCTAGATCTACTGTGTCTATTATATTATGACAGACCAGCTAGATATACTGTGTATATTATATTATGACAGACCAGCTAGATCTACTGTCTAGATCTACTGGTGTCTGTATTAAATTATGACAGACCAACCAGGTCTACTGTTTCTATTATATTATGACAGAACAGCTACATCTACTGTTTCTATTATGATTTGTCAGACCAGCTAGATCTACTGTCTCTATTATATTATGAAAGACCAGCTAGATCTACTCTCTCTATTATATTACAAGCAAGATCTACTGTCTATACTACAACATGATATTCCAGCTAGATCTACTGTCTCTATTATAATATGACAATCCAGCTAGATCTACTGTCTCTATTATAATAAGACAGACCAGGTAGATCTACTGGCTCTATTATAATTTGACAGACCAGCTAGATCTACTGGCTCTATTATATTATGACAGACCAGCTAGATCTGCTGTCTCTATTATATTATGACAGACCAGCTAGAACTACTGTCTCTGTTACAATATGACAGACCAGCTAGAGCTACTGTCTCTATTATATAATGACAGACCAGCTAGATCTACTGTCTCTATTATATTATGACAGAGCAGCTAGATAAACTGTCTCTATTATATTATGACAGACCAGCTACATCTACTATCTCTATTATATTATGACAGACCAGCTAGATCTACTGTCTCTATTATGTTATGACAGACCAGCTAGATCTACTGTGTCTATTATAATATGACAGACCAACTAGATCTAC
This sequence comes from Oncorhynchus clarkii lewisi, assembly GCF_045791955.1. NCBI lineage: Eukaryota > Metazoa > Chordata > Actinopteri > Salmoniformes > Salmonidae > Oncorhynchus > Oncorhynchus clarkii. The sequence continues at coordinate 164,856 of NC_092178.1, read as the reverse complement.
TGTCTATATTATAACATGATATTCCAGCTAGATCTACTGTCTCTATTATAATATGTCAATCCAGCTAGATCTACTGTCTCTATTATAATATGACAGACCAGGTAGATCTACTGGCTCTATAATTTGACAGACCAGCTAGATCTACTGTCTCTATTATATTATGACAGACCACCTAGATCGACTGTCTCTATTATATTATGACAGACAAGCTAGATATACTGTCTCTATTATATTATGATAGACCAGCTAGATCTACTGTCTCTATTATAGTATGACAGACCAGGTAGATCTACTATCTCTAGTATATTATGACAGACCATCTAGATATACTGTCTCTATTATATTTTGACAGACCAGCTAGATCTATTGTCTCTATTATATAATGACCGACGAGATAGATCTACTCTCTCTATTATATTATGACAGACCAGCTCGATCTGCTGTCTCTATTATATTATGTCAGACCATCTAGATCTACTGTCTCTATTATATTATGACAGACCAGCTAGATCTACTGTCTGTATTAAATTATGACAGACCACCTAGATTGACTGTTTCTATTATATTATGACAGACCAGCTAGATATACTGTGTATATTATATTATGACAGACCAGCTCGATCTACTGTCCTTATTATAATATGACAGACCAGCTAGATCTACTGTCTCTGTATCTCTATTATATTATGACAGACCAGCTAGATCGACTGTCTCTATTATATTATGACAGACCAGCCAGATCTACTGTCTCTATTATATTATGACAGACCAGCTAGAGCTACTGTCTCTATTATAATATGACAGACCAGCTAGATCTACCATCTCTATTATAATTTGACAGACCAGCTAGATCGACTGTCTCTATTATATTATGACAGACCACCTAGATCGACTGTCTCTATTATATTATGACAGACCAGCTAGATCTACTGTCCCTATTATAATATGACAGACCAGCTAGATCTACTGTCTCTGTATCTCTATTAAATTATGACAGACCAGCTAGATCTACTGTCTCTATTGTATTATGATAGACCAGCTAGATCTACTGTCTCTATTATAGTATGACTGACCAGGTAGATCTACTATCTCTAGTATATTATGACAGACCATCTAGATATACTGTCTCTATTATATTTTGACAGACCAGCTAGATCTATTGTCTCTATTATATAATGACAGACGAGATAGATCTACTGTCTCTATTATATTATGACAGACCAGCTCGATCTGCTGTCTCTATTATATTATGACAGACCAGCTAGATCGACTGTTTCTATTATAATATAACAGACCAGCTAGATCTACTGTGTCTAATATTTTTTACAGACCAGCTAGATCTACTGTGTCTATTATATTCTGACAGACCAGCTAGATCTGCTGTGTCTATTATAATATGACAGACCAGCTAGATTTGCTGTGTCTATTATATTTTGACAGACCAGCTAGATCTACTGTCTCTATTATATAATGACAGACCAGCTAGATCTAATGTATCTATTATAGTACGACATACCAGCTAGATCTACTGTCTATATTATATTATGACAGACCAGCTAGATCTACTGTCTCTATTATATTATGACAGACCAGCTCGATCTACTGTCTCTATTGTATTATGATAGACCAGCTAGATATACTGTTTCTATTATATTATGACAGACCAGCTAGATATACTGTGTATATTATATTATGACAGAACAGCTAGATCTACTGTCTCTGTATCTCTATTATATTATGACAGACAAGCTAGATCTACTGTCTCTATTGTATTATGATAGACCAGCTAGATCTACTGTCTCTATTATATTATGACAGACCAGGTAGATCTACTATCTCTAGTTTATTATGTCAGACCAGGTAGATCTACTGTCTCTATTATATTATGACAGACAAGCTAGATCTAGTGTCTGTATTAAATTATGACAGACCAGCCAGGTCTACTGTTTCTATTATATTAAGACAGACCAGCTAGATCTACTGTCTCAATTACGATTTGTCAGACCAGCTAGATCTACTGTCTCTATTATATTATGAAAGACCAGCTAGATCTACTCTCTCTATTATATTATGACAGACAAGCAAGATCTACTGTCTATATTACAACATTATATTCCAGCTAGATCTACTGTCTCTATAATAATTTGACAATCCAGGTAGATCTACTGTCTCTATTATAATATGACAGACCAGGTAGATCTACTGGCTCTATTATAATTTGACAGACCAGCTAGATCTACTGGCTCTATTATATTATGACAGACCAGCTAGAACTACTGTCTCTGTTACAATATGACAGACCAGCTAGATCTACTGTCTCTATTATATTATGACAGACCAGCTAGATCTACAGTCTCTGTGTCTCTATTATATTATGACAGACCACCTAGATCGACTGTCTCTATTATATTATGACAGACCAGCTAGATCTGCTGTCTCTATTATGTTATGACAGACCAGCTAGATCTACTGTGTCTATTATAATATGACAGACCAACTAGATCTACTGTCTATATTATAACATGATATTCCAGCTAGATCTACTGTCTCTATTATAATATGTCAATCCAGCTAGATCTACTGTCTCTATTATATTATGACAGACCAGCTAGATCGACTGTCTCTATTATATTATGACAGACCAGCTAGATCTACTGTCTCTATTATATTATGACAGACCAGCTAGATCTACCATCTCTATTATAATTTGAGAGACCAGCTAGATCGACTGTCTCTATTATATTATGACAGACCAGCTAGATCAACTGTCTCTATTATATTATGACAGACTAGCTAGAGCTACTGTCTCTATTATAATATGACAGACCAGCTAGATCTACCATCTCTATTATAATCTGACAGACCAGCTAGATCGACTGTCTCTATTATATTATGACAGACCAGGTAGATCTACTGTCTCTATTAAATTATGATAGACCAGCTAGATCTACTGTCTCTGTGTCTCTATTATATTATGACAGACCACCTAGATCGACTGTCTCTATTATATTATGACAGACCAGCTAGATATACTGTGTATATTATATTATGACAGACCAGCTAGATCTACTGTCCCTATTATAATATGACAGACCAGCTAGATCTACTGTCTCTCTATCTCTATTAAATTATGACAGACCAGCTAGATCTACTGTCTCTATTGTATTATGATAGACCAGCTAGATCTACTGTCTCTATTATAGTATGACAGACCAGGTAGATCTACTATCTCTAGTATATTATGACAGACCATCTAGATATACTGTCTCTATTATATTTTGACAGACCAGCTAGATCTATTGTCTCTATTATATAATGACAGATGAGATAGATCTACTGTCTGTATTATATTATGACAGACCAGCTCAATCTGCTGTCTCTATTATATTATGACAGACCACCTAGATCAACTGTTTCTATTATATTATGACAGACCAGCTAGATCTAATGTATCTACTATAATACGACATACCAGCTAGATCTACTGTCTATATTATATTATGACAGACCAGCTAGATCTACTGTCTCTATTATATTATGACAGACCAGCTAGATCTACTGTCTCTATTGTATTATGATAGACCAGCTAGATCTACTGTCTCTATTATAGTATGAAAGACCAGGTAGATCTACTATCTCTAGTATATTGTGACAGACCATCTAGATCTACTGTCTCTATTATATTTTGACAGACCAGCTAGATCTATTGTCTCTATTATATAATGACAGACGAGATAGATCTACTGTCTCTATTATATTATGACAGACCATCTCGATCTGCTGTCTCTATTATATTATGACAGACCAGCTAGATCGACTGTTTCTATTATATTATGACAGACCAGCTAGATATACTGTGTATATTATATTATGACAGACCAGCTAGATCTACTGTCTCTGTATCTCTATTATATTATGACAGACAAGCTAGATCTACTGTCTCTATTGTATTATGATAGACCAGCTAGATCTGCTGTCTCTATTATATTATGACAGACCAGGTAGATCTACTATCTCTAGTATATTATGTCAGACCAGCTAGATCTACTGTCTCTAGTATATTATGACAGACCATCTTTATCTACTGTCTCTATTATATTTTGACAGACCAGCTAGATATATTGTCTCTATTATATAATGACAGACGAGATAGATCTACTGTCTCTATTATATTATGACAGACTAGCTCGATCTGCTGTCTCTATTATATTATAACAGACCAGCTAGATCGACTGTTTCTATTATATTTTGACAGACCAGCTAGATATACTGTGTATATTATATTATGACAGAACAGATAGATCTACTGTCTCTGTATCTCTATTATATTATGACAGACGAGCTAGATCTACTGTCTCTATTTTATTATGATAGACCAGCTAGATCTACTGTCTCTATTATATTATGACAGACCAGGTAGATCTACTATCTCTAGTATATTATGTCAGACCAGCTAGATCGACTGTCTCTATTATATTATGACAGACAAGCTAGATCTAGTGTCTGTATTAAATAATGACAGACCAGCCAGGTCTACTGTTTCTATTATATTAAGACAGACCAGCTAGATCTACTGTCTCTATTACGATTTGTCAGACCAGCTAGATCTACTGTCTCTATTATATTATGAAAGACCAGCTAGATCAACTCTCTCTATTATATTATGACAGACAAGCAAGATCTACTGTCTATATTACAACATGATATTCCAGCTAGATCTACTGTCTCTATTATAATATGACAATCCAGCTAGATCTACTGTCTCTATTATAATATGACAGACCAGGTAGATCTCCTGGCTCTATTATAATTTGACAGACCAGCTAGATCTACTGGCTCTACTATATTATGACAGACCAGCTAGATCTGCTGTCTCTATTATATTATGACAGACCAGGTAGAACTACTGTCTCTGTTACAATATGACAGACCAGCTAGATCTACTGTCTCTATTATATTATGACAGACCAGCTAGATCTACTGTCTCTGTGTCTATATTATATTATGACAGACCACCTATATCGACTGTCTCTATTATATTATGACAGACCAGCTAGATATACTGTGTATATTATATTATGACAGACTAGCTAGATCTACTGTCCCTATTATAATATGACAAACCAGCTAGATCTACTGTCTCTGTATCTCTATTAAATTATGACAGACCAGCTAGATCTACTGTCTCTATTGAATTATGATAGACCAGCTAGATCTACTGTCTCTATTATAGTATGACAGACCAGGTAGATCTACAATCTCTAGTATATTATGACAGACCATCTAGATATACTGTCTCTATTATATTTTGACAGACCAGCTAGATCTATTGTCTCTATTATATGACAGACGAGATAGATCTACTGTCTCTATTATAATATGACAGACCAGCTCGATCTGCTGTCTCTATTATATTATGACAGACCACCTAGATCTACTGTTTCTATTATGACAGACCAGCTAGATCTACCGTGTCTATTATAATATGACAGACCAGCTAGATCTACTGTGTCTAATATTTTTTTACAGACCAGATAGATCTACTGTGTCTATTATATTCTGACAGACCAGCTCGATCTGCTGTCTCTATTATATTATGACAGACCAGCTAGATCGACTGTTTCTATTATGTTATGACAGACCAGCTAGATATACTGTGTGTATTATATTATGACAGAACAGATAGATCTACTGTCTCTGTATCTCTATTATATTATGACAGACGAGCTAAATCTACTGTCTCTATTGTATTATGATAGACCAGCTAGATTTACTGTCTCTATTATATTATGACAGACCAGGTAGATCTACTATCTCTAGTATATTATGTCAGACCAGCTAGATCTACTGTCTCTATTATATTATGACAGACAAGCTAGATCTAGTGTCTGTATTAAATGATGACAGACCAGCCAGGTCTACTGTTTCTATTATATTAAGACAGACCAGCTAGATCTACTGTCTCTATTACGATTTGTCAGACCAGCTAGATCTACTGTACCTATTATATTATGAAAGACCAGCTAGATCTACTCTCTCTATTATATTATGACAGACAAGCTAGAACTACTGTCTCTGTTACAATATGACAGACCAGCTAGATCTACTGTCTCTATTATATTATGACAGACCAGCTAGATCTACTGTCTCTGTGTCTCTATTATATTATGACAGACCACCTAGATCGACTGTCTCTATTATATTATGACAGACCAGCTAGATCTACTGTCTCTATTATGTTATGACAGACCAGCTAGATCTACTGTGTCTATTATAATATGACAGACCAACTAGATCTACCGTCTATATTATAACATGATATTCCAGCTAGATCTACTGTCTCTATTATAATATGTCAATCCAGCTAGATCTACTGTCTCTATTATAATATGACAGACCAGCTCGATCTACTGTCCCTATTATAATATGACAGACCAGCTAGATCTACTGTCTCTGTATCTCTATTATATTATGACAGACCAGCTAGATCGACTGTCTCTATTATATTATGACAGACCAGCTACATCTACTGTCTCTATTATATTATGACAGACCAGCTAGAGCTACTGTCTCTATTATAATATGACAGACCAGCTAGATCTACCATCTCTATTATAATTTGACAGAGCAGCTAGATCGACTGTCTCTATTATATTATAACAGACCAGGTAGATCGACTGTTTCTATTATATTATGACAGACCAGCTAGATATACTGTGTATATTATATTATGACAGAACAGATAGATCTACTGTCTCTGTATCTCTATTATATTATGACAGACGAGCTAGATCTACTGTCTCTATTGTATTATGATAGACCAGCTAGATTTACTGTCTCTATTATATTATGACAGACCAGGTAGATCTACTATCTCTGGTATATTATGTCAGACCAGCTAGATCTACTGTCTCTATTATATTATGACAGACAAGCTAGATCTAGTGTCTGTATTAAATTATGACAGACCAGCCAGGTCTACTGTTTCTATTATATTAAGACAGACCAGCTAGATCTACTGTCTCTATTACGATTTGTCAGACCAGCTAGATCTACTGTACCCATTATATTATGAAAGACCAGCTAGATCTACTCTCTCTATTATATTATGACAGACAAGCAAGATCTACTGTCTATATTACAACATGATATTCCAGCTAGATCTACTGTCTCTATTATAATATGACAATCCAGCTAGATCTACTGTCTCTGTTACAATATGACAGACCAGCTAGATCTACTGTCTCTATTATATTATGACAGACCAGCTAGATCTACTGTCCCTATTATAATATGACAGACCAGCTAGATCTACTGTCTCTGTATCTCTATTATATTATGACAGACCAGCTAGATCGACTGTCTCTATTATATTATGACAGACCAGCTAGATCTACCATCTCTATTATAATTTGACAGACCAGCTAGATCGACTGTCTCTATTATATTATAACAGACCAGGTAGATCTACTGTCTCTATTAAATTATGATAGACCAGCTAGATCTACTGTCTCTGTGTCTCTATTATATTATGACAGACCACCTAGATCGACTGTCTCTATTATATTATGACAGACCAGCTAGATATACTGTGTATATTATATTATGACAGACCAGCTAGATCTACTGTCCCTATTATAATATGACAAACCAGCTAGATCTACTGTCTCTGTATCTCTATTAAATTATGACAGACCAGCTAGATCTACTGTCTCTATTGAATTATGATAGACCAGCTAGATCTACTGTCTCTATTATAGTATGACAGACCAGGTAGATCTACAATCTCTAGTATATTATGACAGACCATCTAGATATACTGTCTCTATTATATTTTGACAGACCAGCTAGATCTATTGTCTCTATTATATGACAGACGAGATAGATCTACTGTCTCTATTATATTATGAAAGACCAGCTAGATCTACTCTCTCTATTATATTATGACAGACAAGCAAGATCTACTGTCTATATTACAACATGATATTCCATCTAGATCTACTGTCTCTATTATAATATGACAATCCAGCTAGATCTACTGTCTCTATTATAATATGACAGACCAGGTAGATCTACTGGCTCTATTATAATTTGACAGACCAGCAAGATCTACTGGCTCTATTATATTATGACAGACCAGCTAGATCTGCTGTCTCTATTATATTATGACAGACCAGCTAGAACTACTGTCTCTGTTACAATATGACAGACCAGCTAGATCTACTGTCTCTATTATATTATGACAGACCAGCTAGATCTACTGTCTCTGTGTCTCTAGTATATTATGACAGACCACCTAGATCGACTGTCTCTATTATATTATGACAGACCAGCTAGATCTACTGTCTCTATTATGTTATGACAGACCAGCTAGATCTACTGTGTCTATTATAATATGACAGACCAACTAGATCTACTGTCTATATTATAACATGATATTCCAGCTAGATCTACTGTCTCTATTATAATATGTCAATCCAGCTAGATCTACTGTCTCTATTATAATATGACAGACCAGCTAGATCTACTGTCTCTGTATCTCTATTATATTATGACAGACCAGCTAGATCGACTGTCTCTATTATATTATGACAGACCAGCTACATCTACTGTCTCTATTATATTATGACAGACCAGCTAGAGCTACTGTCTCTATTATAATATGACAGACCAGCTAGATCTACCATCTCTATTATAATTTGACAGACCAGCTAGATCGACTGTCTCTATTATATTATAACAGACCAGGTAGATCTACTGTCTCTATTAAATTATGATAGACCAGCTAGATCTACTGTCTCTGTGTCTCTATTATATTATGACAGACCACCTAGATCGACTGTCTCTATTATATTATGACAGACCAGCTAGATATACTGTGTATATTATATTATGACAGACCAGCTAGATCTACTGCCCCTATTATAATATGACAAACCAGCTAGATCTACTGTCTCTGTATCTCTATTAAATTATGACAGACCAGCTAGATCTACTGTCTCTATTGAATTATGATAGAACAGCTAGATCTACTGTCTCTATTATAGTATGACAGACCAGGTAGATCTACAATCTCTAGTATATTATGACAGACCATCTAGATATACTGTCTCTATTATATTTTGACAGACCAGCTAGATCTATTGTCTCTATTATATGACAGACGAGATAGATCTACTGTCTCTATTATATTATGACAGACCATCTCGATCTGCTGTCTCTATTATATTATGACAGACCAGCTAGATCGACTGTTTCTATTATATTATGACAGACCAGCTAGATCTACCGTGTCTATTATAATATGACAGACCAGCTAGATCTACTGTGTCTAATATTTTTTTACAGACCAGATAGATCTACTGTGTCTATTATATTCTGACTGACCAGCTCGATCTGCTGTGTCTATTATATTATGACAGACCAGCTAGATCTACTGTCTCTATTGTATTATGATAGACCAGCTAGATCTACTGTCTCTATTATAGTATGACAGACCAGGTAGATCTACTGTCTCTAGTATATTATAACAGACAATCTAGATATACTGTCTCAATTATATTATGACAGACCAGCTCGATCTGCTGTCTCTATTATATTATGACAGACCAGCTAGATCGATTGTTTCTATTATATTATGACAGACCAGCTAGATATACTGTGTATATTATATTATGACAGACCAGCTAGATCTACTGTCTCTGTATCTCTATTATATTATGACAGACGAGCTAGATCTACTGTCTCTATTGTATTATGATAGACCAGCTAGATCTACTGTCTCTATTATATTATGACAGACCAGGTAGATCTACTATCTCTAGTATATTATGTCAGACCAGCTAGATCTACTGTCTCTATTATAGTATGACAGACCAGGTAGATCTACTATCTCTAGTATATTATGACAGACCATCTAGATCTACTGTCTCTATTAAATTTTGACAGACCAGCTAGATCTATTGTCTCTATTATATAATGACAGACGAGATAGATTTACTGTCTCTATTATATTATGACAGACCAGCTCGATCTGCTGTCTCTATTATATTATGACAGACCAGCTAGATCGATTGTTTCTATTATATTATGACAGACCAGCTAGATATACTGTCTATATTATATTATGACAGAAGAGCTAGATCTACTGTCTCTGTATCTCTATTATATTATGACAGACGAGCTAGATCTACTGTCTCTATTGTATTATGATAGACCAGCTAGGTCTACTGTCTCTATTATATTATGACAGACCAGGTCGATCTACTATCTCTAGTATATTATGTCAGACCAGCTAGATCTACTGTCTCTATTATATTATGACAGACAAGCTAGATCTAGTGTCTGTATTAAATTATGACAGACCAGCCAGGTCTACTGTTTCTATTATATTAAGACAGACCAGCTAGATCTATTGTCTCTATTACGATTTGTCAGACCAGCTAGATCTACTGTCTCTATTATATTATGAAAGACCAGCTAGATCTACTCTCTCTATTATATTATGACAGACAAGCAAGATCTACTGTCTATATTACAACATGATATTCCAGCTAGATCTACTGTCTCTATTATAATATGACAATCCAGCTCGATCTGCTGTCTCTATTATATTATGAAAGACCAGCTTGATCGACTGTTTCTATTATATTATGACAGACCAGCTAGATATACTGTGTATATTATATTATGACAGACCAGCTAGATCTACTGTCCCTATTATAATATGACAAACCAGCTAGATCTACTGTCTCTGTACCTCTATTAAATTATGACAGACCAGCTAGATCTACTGTCTCTATTGAATTATGATAGACCAGCTAGATCTACTGTCTCTATTATAGTATGACAGACCAGGTAGATCTACAATCTCTAGTATATTATGACAGACCATTTAGATATAATGTCTCTATTATATTATGACAGACCAGCTAGATCTACCGTGTCTATTATAATATGACAGACCAGCTAGATCTACTGTGTCTAATATTTTTTTACAGACCAGATGGATCTACTGTGTCTATTATATTCTGACAGACCAGCTCGATCTTCTGTCTCTATTATATTATGACAGACCAGCTAGATCGACTGTTTCTATTATGTTATGACAGACCAGCTAGATATACTGTGTATATTATATTATGACAGAACAGATAGATCTACTGTCCCTGTATCTCTATTATATTATGACAGACGAGCTAAATCTACTGTCTCTATTGTATTATGATAGACCAGCTAGATTTACTGTCTCTATTATATTATGACAGACCAGGTAAATCTACTATCTCTAGTATATTATGTCAGACCAGCTAGATCTACTGTCTCTATTATATTATGACAGACAAGCTAGATCTAGTGGCTGTATTAAATTATGACAGACCAGCCAGGTCTACTGTTTCTATTATATTAAGACAGACCAGCTAGATCTACTGTCTCTATTACGATTTGTCAGACCAGCTAGATCTACTGTACCTATTATATTATGAAAGACCAGCTAGATCTACTCTCTCTATAATATTATGACAGACAAGCAAGATCTACTGTCTATATTACAACATGATATTCCAGCTAGATCTACTGTCTCTATTATAATATGACAATCCAGCTAGATCTACTGTCTCTATTATAATATGACAGACCAGGTAGATCTACTGGCTCTATTATAATTTGACAGACCAGCTAGATCTACTGGCTCTATTATATTATGACAGACCAGCTAGATCTGCTGTCTCTATTATATTATGACAGACCAGCTAGAACTACTGTCTCTGTTACAATATGACAGACCAGCTAGATCTACTGTCTCTATTATATTATGACAGACCAGCTAGATCTACTGTCTCTGTGTCTCTATTATTTTATGACAGACCACCTAGATCGACTGTCTCTATTATATTATGACAGACCAGCTAGATCTACTGTCTCTATTATGTTATGACAGACCAGCTAGATCTACTGTGTCTATTATAATATGACAGACCAACTAGATCTACTGTCTATATTATAACATGATATTCCAGCTAGATCTACTGTCTCTATTATAATATGTCAATCCAGCTAGATCTACTGTCTCTATTATAATATGACAGACCAGCTCGATCTACTGTCCCTATTATAATATGACAGACCAGCTAGATCTACTATCTCTGTATCTCTATTATATTATGACAGACCAGCTAGATCGACTGTCTCTATTATATTATGACAGACCAGCTACATCTACTGTCTCTATTATATTATGACAGACCAGCTAAAGCTACTGTCTCTATTATATTATGACAGACCAGCTCGATCTGCTGTCTCTATTATATTATGACAGACCAGCTAGATCGATTGTTTCTATTATATTATGACAGACCAGCTAGATATACAGTCTATATTATATTATGACAGAAGAGCTAGATCTACTGTCTCTGTATCTCTATTATATTATGACAGACGAGCTAGATCTACAGTCTCTATTGTATTATGATAGACCAGCTAGATCTACTGTCTCTATTATATTATGACAGACCAGGTCGATCTACTATCTCTAGTATATTATGTCAGACCAGCTAGATCTACTGTCTCTATTATATTATGACAGACAAGCTAGATCTAGTGTCTGTATTAAATTATGACAGACCAGCCAGGTCTACTGTTTCTATTATATTAAGACAGACCAGCTAGATCTATTGTCTCTATTACGATTTGTCAGACCAGCTAGATCTACTGTCTCTATTATATTATGAAAGACCAGCTAGATCTACTCTCTCTATTATATTATGACAGACAAGCAAGATCTACTGTCTATATTACAACATGATATTCAAGCTAGATCTACTGTCTCTATTATAATATGACAATCCAGCTCGATCTGCTGTCTCTATTATATTATGAAAGACCAGCTTGATCGACTGTTTCTATTATATTATGACAGACCAGCTAGATATACTGTGTATATTATATTATGACAGACCAGCTAGATCTACTGTCCCTATTATAATATGACAAACCAGCTAGATCTACTGTCTCTGTACCTCTATTAAATTATGACAGACCAGCTAGATCTACTGTCTCAATTGAATTATGATAGACCAGCTAGATCTACTGTCTCTATTATATTATGACAGACCAGGTAGATCTACAATCTCTAGTATATTATGACAGACCATTTAGATATACTGTCTCTATTATATTATGACAGACCAGCTAGATCTACCGTGTCTATTATAATATGACAGACCAGCTAGATCTACTGTGTCTAATATTTTTTTACAGACCAGCTAGATCTACTGTGTCTATTATATTCTGACAGACCAGCTCGATCTGCTGTCTCTATTATATTATGACAGAACAGATAGATCTACTGTCTCTGTATCTCTATTATATTATGACAGACGATCTAAATCTACTGTCTCTATTGTATTATGATAGACCAGCTAGATTTACTGTCTCTATTATATTATGACAGACCAGGTAGATCTACTATCTCTAGTATATTATGTCAGACCAGCTAGATCTACTGTCTCTATTATATTATGACAGACAAGCTAGATCTAGTGTCTGTATTAAATTATGACAGACCAGCCAGGTCTACTGTTTCTATTATATTAAGACAGACCAGCTAGATCTACTGTCTCTATTACGATTTGTCAGACCAGCTAGAACTACTGTACCTATTATATTATGAAAGACCAGCTAGATCTACTCTCTCTATTATATTATGACAGACAAGCAAGATCTACTGTCTATATTACAACATGATATTCCAGCTAGATCTACTGTCTCTATTATAATATGACAATCCAGCTAGATCTACTGTCTCTATTATAATATGACAGACCAGGTAGATCTACTGGCTCTATTATAATTTGACAGACCAGCTAGATCTACTGGCTCTATTATATTATGACAGACCAGCTAGATCTGCTGTCTCTATTATATTATGACAGACCAGCTAGAACTACTGTCTCTGTTACAATATGACAGACCAGCTAGATCTACTGTCTCTATTATATTATGACAGACCAGCTAGATCTACTGTCTCTGTGTCTCTATTATTTTATGACAGACCACCTAGATCGACTGTCTCTATTATATTATGACAGACCAGCTAGATCTACTGTCTCTATTATGTTATGACAGACCAGCTAGATCTACTGTGTCTATTATAATATGACAGACCAACTAGATCTACTGTCTATATTATAACATGATATTCCAGCTAGATCTACTGTCTCTATTATAATATGTCAATCCAGCTAGATCTACTGTCTCTATTATAATATGACAGACCAGCTCGATCTACTGTCCCTATTATAATATGACAGACCAGCTAGATCTACTATCTCTGTATCTCTATTATATTATGACAGACCAGCTAGATCGACTGTCTCTATTATATTATGACAGACCAGCTACATCTACTGTCTCTATTATATTATGACAGACCAGCTAGAGCTACTGTCTCTATTATAATATGACAGACCAGCTAGATCTACCATCTCTATTATAATTTGACAGACCAGCTAGATCGACTGTCTCTATGATATTATAACAGACCAGGTAGATCGACTGTTTCTATTATATTATGACAGACCAGCTAGATATACTGTGTATATTATATTATGACAGAACAGATAGATCTACTGTCTCTGTATCTCTATTATATTATGACAGACGAGCTAGATCTACTGTCTCTATTGTATTATGATAGACCAGCTAGATTTACTGTCTCTATTATATTATGACAGACCAGGTAGATCTACTATCTCTAGTATATTATGTCAGACCAGCTAGATCTACTGTCTCTATTATATTATGACAGACAAGCTAGATCTAGTGTCTGTATTAAATTATGACAGACCAGCCAGTTCTACTGTTTCTATTATATTAAGACAGACCAGCTAGATCTACTGTCTCTATTACGATTTGTCAGACCAGCTAGATCTACTGTACCTATTATATTATGAAAGACCAACTAGATCTACTCTCTCTATTATATTATGACAGACAAGCAAGATCTACTGTCTATATTACAACATGATATTCCAGCTAGATCTACTGTCTCTATTATAATATGACAATCCAGCTAGATCTACTGTCTCTATTATAATATGACAGACCAGGTAGATCTACTGGCTCTATTATAATTTGACAGACCAGCTAGATCTACTGGCTCTATTATATTATGACAGACCAGCTAGATCTGCTGTCTCTATTATATTATGACAGACCAGCTAGAACTACTGTCTCTGTTACAATATGACAGACCAGCTAGATCTACTGTCTCTATTATATTATGACAGACCAGCTAGATCTACTGTCTCTGTGTCTCTATTATATTATGACAGACCACCTAGATCGACTGTCTCTATTATATTATGACAGACCAGCTAGATCTACTGTCTCTATTATGTTATGACAGACCAGCTAGATCTACTGTGTCTATTATAATATGACAGACCAACTAGATCTACTTTCTATATTATAACATGATATTCCAGCTAGATCTACTGTCTCTATTATAATATGTCAATCCAGCTAGATCTACTGTCTCTATTATAATATGACAGACCAGCTCGATCTACTGTCCCTATTATAATATGACAGACCAGCTAGATCTACTGTCTCTGTATCTCTATTATATTATGACAGACCAGCTAGATCGACTGTCTCTATTATATTATGACAGACCAGCTACATCTACTGTCTCTATTATATTATGACAGACCAGCTAGAGCTACTGTCTCTATTATAATATGACAGACCAGCTAGATCTACCATCTCTATTATAATTTGACAGACCAGCTAGATCGACTGTCTCTATTATATTATAACAGACCAGGTAGATCTACTGTCTCTATTAAATTATGATAGACCAGCTAGATCTACTGTCTCTGTGTCTCTATTATATTATGACAGACCACCTAGATCGACTGTATCTATTATATTATGACAGACCAGCTAGATATACTGTGTATATTATATTATGACAGACCAGCTAGATCTACCATCTATATTATAATTTGACAGACCAGCTAGATCGACTGTCTCTATTATATTATAACAGACCAGGTAGATCGACTGTTTCTATTATATTATGACAGACCAGCTAGATATACTGTGTATATTATATTATGACAGAACAGCTAGATCGACTGTCTCTATTATATTATAACAGACCAGGTAGATCGACTGTTTCTATTATATTATGACAGACCAGCTAGATCGACTGTCTCTATTATATTATGACAGACCAGCTACATCTACTGTCTCTATTATATTATGACAGACAAGCTAGATCTAGTGTCTGTATTAAATTATGACAGACCAGCCAGGTCTACTATTTCTATTATATTAAGACAGACCAGCTAGATCTACTGTCTCTATTACGATTTGTCAGACCAGCTAGATCTACTGTACCTATTATATTATGAAAGACCAGCTAGATCTACTCTCTCTATTATATTATGACAGACAAGCAAGATCTACTGTCTATATTACAACATGATATTCCAGCTAGATCTACTGTCTCTTTTATAATATGACAATCCAGCTAGATCTACTGTCTCTATTATAATATGACAGACCAGGTAGATCTACTGGCTCTATTATAATTTGACAGACCAGCTAGATCTACTGGCTCTATTATATTATGACAGACCAGCTAGATCTGCTGTCTCTATTATATTATGACAGACCAGCTAGAACTACTGTCTCTGTTACAATATGACAGACCAGCTAGATCTACTGTCTCTATTATATTATGACAGACCAGCTAGATCTACTGTCTCTGTGTCTCTATTATTTTATGACAGACCACCTAGATCGACTGTCTCTATTATATTATGACAGACCAGCTAGATCTACTGTCTCTATTATGTTATGACAGACCAGCTAGATCTACTGTGTCTATTATAATATGACAGACCAACTAGATCTACTGTCTATATTATAACATGATATTCCAGCTAGATCTACTGTCTCTATTATAATATGTCAATCCAGCTAGATCTACTGTCTCTATTATAATATGACAGACCAGCTCGATCTACTGTCCCTATTATAATATGACAGACCAGCTAGATCTACTATCTCTGTATCTCTATTATATTATGACAGACCAGCTAGATCGACTGTCTCTATTATATTATGACAGACCAGATACATCTACTGTCTCTATTATATTATGACAGACCAGCTAGAGCTACTGTCTCTATTATAATATGACAGACCAGCTAGATCTACCATCTCTATTATAATTTGACAGACCAGCTAGATCGACTGTCTCTATTATATTATAACAGACCAGGTAGATCGACTGTTTCTATTATATTATGACAGACCAGCTAGATATACTGTGTATATTATATTATGACAGAACAGATAGATCTACTGTCTCTGTATCTCTATTATATTATGACAGACAAGCTAGATCTACTGTCTCTATTATATTATGATAGACCAGCTAGATTTACTGTCTCTATTATATTATGACAGACCAGGTAGATCTACTATCTCTAGTATATTATGTCAGACCAGCTAGATCTACTGTCTCTATTATATTATGACAGACAAGCTAGATCTAGTGTCTGTATTAAATTATGACAGACCAGCCAGTTCTACTGTTTCTATTATATTAAGACAGACCAGCTAGATCTACTGTCTCTATTACGATTTGTCAGACCAGCTAGATCTACTGTACCTATTATATTATGAAAGACCAGCTAGATCTACTCTCTCTATTATATTATGACAGACAAGCAAGATCTACTGTCTATATTACAACATGATATTCCAGCTAGATCTACTGTCTCTATTATAATATGACAATCCAGCTAGATCTACTGTCTCTATTATAATATGACAGACCAGGTAGATCTACTGGCTCTATTATAATTTGACAGACCAGCTAGATCTACTGGCTCTATTATATTATGACAGACCAGCTAGATCTGCTGTCTCTATTATATTATGACAGACCAGCTAGAACTACTGTCTCTGTTACAATATGACAGACCAGCTAGATCTACTGTCTCTATTATTTTATGACAGACCAGCTAGATCTACTGTCTCTGTGTCTCTATTATATTATGACAGACCACCTAGATCGACTGTCTCTATTATATTATGACAGACCAGCTAGATATACTGTGTATATTATATTATGACAGACCAGCTAGATCTACTGTCCCTATTATAATATGACAAACCAGCTAGATCTACTGTCTCTGTATCTCTATTAAATTATGACAGACCAGCTAGATCTACTGTCTCTATTGAATTATGATAGACCAGCTAGATCTACTGTCTCTATTATAGTATGACAGACCAGGTAGATCTACAATCTCTAGTATATTATGACAGACCATTTAGATATACTGTCTCTATTATATTATGACAGACCAGCTAGATCTACCGTGTCTATTATAATATGACAGACCAGCTAGATCTACTGTGTCTAATATTTTTTTACAGACCAGATAGATCTACTGTGTCTATTATATTCTGACAGACCAGCTCGATCTGCTGTCTCTATTATATTATGACAGACCAGCTAGATCGACTGTTTCTATTATGTTATGACAGACCAGCTAGATATACTGTGTATATTATATTATGACAGAACAGATAGATCTACTGTCTCTGTATCTCTATTATATTATGACAGACGATCTAAATCTACTGTCTCTATTGTATTATGATAGACCAGCTAGATTTACTGTCTCTATTATATTATGACAGACCAGGTAGATCTACTATCTCTAGTATATTATGTCAGACCAGCTAGATCTACTGTCTCTATTATATTATGACAGACAAGCTAGATCTAGTGGCTGTATTAAATTATGACAGACCAGCCAGGTCTACTGTTTCTATTATATTAAGACAGACCAGCTAGATCTACTGTCTCTATTACGATTTGTCAGACCAGCTAGATCTACTGTACCTATTATATTATGAAAGACCAGCTAGATCTACTCTCTCTATTATATTATGACAGACAAGCAAGATCTACTGTCTATATTACAACATGATATTCCAGCTAGATCTACTGTCTCTATTATAATATGACAATCCAGCTAGATCTACTGTCTCTATTATAATATGACAGACCAGGTAGATCTACTGGCTCTATTATAATTTGACAGACCAGCTAGATCTACTGGCTCTATTATATTATGACAGACCAGCTAGATCTGCTGTCTCTATTATATTATGACAGACCAGCTAGAACTACTGTCTCTGTTACAATATGACAGACCAGCTAGATCTACTGTCTCTATTATATTATGACAGACCAGCTAGATCTACTGTCTCTGTGTCTCTATTATTTTATGACAGACCACCTAGATCGACTGTCTCTATTATATTATGACAGACCAGCTAGATCTACTGTCTCTATTATGTTATGACAGACCAGCTAGATCTACTGTGTCTATTATAATATGACAG
Organism: Oncorhynchus clarkii lewisi; assembly: GCF_045791955.1. NCBI lineage: Eukaryota > Metazoa > Chordata > Actinopteri > Salmoniformes > Salmonidae > Oncorhynchus > Oncorhynchus clarkii. Next base: position 145,416 of record NC_092178.1, on the reverse strand, counting down.
ACCAACTAGATCTACTGTCTATATTATAACATGATATTCCAGCTAGATCTACTGTCTCTATTATAATATGTCAATCCAGCTAGATCTACTGTCTCTATTATAATATGACAGACCAGCTCGATCTACTGTCCCTATTATAATATGACAGACCAGCTAGATCTACTATCTCTGTATCTCTATTATATTATGACAGACCAGCTAGATCGACTGTCTCTATTATATTATGACAGACCAGCTACATCTACTGTCTCTATTATATTATGACAGACCAGCTAGAGCTACTGTCTCTATTATAATATGACAGACCAGCTAGATCTACTGTCTCTGTATCTCTATTAAATTATGACAGACCAGCTAGATCTACTGTCTCTATTGAATTATGATAGACCAGCTAGATCTACTGTCTCTATTATAGTATGACAGACCAGGTAGATCTACTATCTCTAGTATATTATGACAGACCAGCTAGATCTACCGTGTCTATTATAATATGACAGACCAGCTAGATCTACTGTGTCTAATATTTTTTTACAGACCAGCTCGATCTACTGTGTCTATTATATTCTGACAGACCAGCTAGATCTGCTGTGTCTATTATAATATGACAGACCAGCTAGATCTACTGTGTCTATTATATTTTGACAGACCAGCTAGATCTACTGTCTCTATTATATAATGACAGACCAGCTAGATCTAATGTATCCATTATAATACGACATACCAGCTAGATCTACTGTCTATATTATATTATGACAGACCAGCTAAATCTACTGTCTCTATTATATTATGACAGACCAGCTAGATCTACTGTCTCTATTGTATTATGATAGACCAGCTAGATCTACTGTCTCTATTATAGTATGACAGACCAGGTAGATCTACTATCTCTAGTATATTATGTCAGACCAGCTAGATCTACTGTCTCTATTATATTATGACAGACAAGCTAGATCTAGTGTCTGTATTAAATTATGACAGACCAGCCAGGTCTACTGTTTCTATTATATTAAGACAGACCAGCTAGATCTACTGTCTCTATTACGATTTGTCAGACCAGCTAGATCTACTGTCTCTATTATATTATGAAAGACCAGCTAGATCTACTCTCGCTATTATATTATGACAGACAAGCAAGATCTACTGTCTATATTACAACATGATATTCCAGCTAGATCTACTGTCTCTATTATAATATGACAATCCAGCTAGATCTACTGTCTCTATTATAATATGACAGACCAGGTAGATCTACTGGCTCTATTATAATTTGACAGACCAGCTAGATCTACTGGCTCTATTATATTATGACAGACCAACTATATCTGCTGTCTCTATTATATTATGACAGACCAGCTAGAACTACTGTCTCTGTTACAATATGACAGACCAGCTAGATCTACTGTCTCTATTATATTATGACAGACCAGCTAGATCTACTGTCTCTGTGTCTCTATTATATTATGACAGACCACCTAGATCGACTGTCTCTATTATATTATGACAGACCAGCTAGATCTACTGTCTCTATTATGTTATGACAGACCAGCTAGATCTACTGTCTCTATTATATTTTGACAGACCAGCTAGAGCTACTGTCTCTATTATAATATGACAGACCAGCTAGATCTACCATCTCTATTATAATTTGACAGACCAGCTAGATCGACTGTCTCTATTATATTATGACAGACCAGGTAGATCTACTGTCTCTATTAAATTATGATAGACCAGCTAGATCTACTGTCTCTGTGTCTCTATTATATTATGACAGACCACCTAGATCGACTGTCTCTATTATATTATGACAGACCAGCTAGATATACTGTGTATATTATATTATGACAGACCAGCTAGATCTACTGTCTCTATTATATTATGACAGACCAGCTAGATCTACTGTCTCTATTATATTATTACAGACCAGCTGGAGCTACTGTCTTTATTATAATATGACAGACTGTTACGGTTTTCTTTCGGTGAAGGAGAGGCGGATCAAACGCAGCGTGGTTATTTTCATACATCTTTAATAATGATGAAAAACAAACAATACAAAAACAATAAACGTAACACGAAAACCTAACAGCCTATACTGGTGCAAAACAAACACAGAGACAGGAACAATCACCCACCAAACACTCAAAGAATATGGCTGCCTAAATATGGTTCCCAATCAGAGACAACGATAAACACCTGCCTCTGATTGAGAACCACTCCAGACAGCCAAAGACTATGCTAGAACACCCCACTAAGCCACAATCCCAATACCTACGAAAACCCCAAGACAAAACACACCACATAAATAAACCCATGTCACACCCTGGCCTGACCAAAATAATAAAGAAAACAAAAAATACTAAGACCAGGGCGTGACACAGACCAGCTAGATATACTGTCTCTATTATACAATGACAGACCAGCTAGATCTACTGTCTCTATTATATTATGACAGAACAGCTAGATCTACTGTCTCTATTGTATTATGATAGACCAGCTAGATCTACTGTCTCTATTATATTATGACAGACCAGCAAGATCTACTGTCTCTATTATATTATGACAGACCAGCTAGATCTACTGTCTCTATTATATTATGACAGACCAGCTAGATCTATTGTCTCTATTGTATTATGATAGACCAGCTAGATCTACTGTCTCTATTATAGTATGACAGACCAGGTAGATCTACTATCTCTAGTATCTTATGACAGACCATCTAGATATACTGTCTCTATTTTATTTTGACAGACCTGGTACTCCCTGTATATAGCCATGTTATTACCTGGTACTCCCTGTGTATAGCCAAGTTATTATCTGGTACTCCCTGTATATAGCCATGTTATTACCTGGGACTCCCTGTATATAGCCATGTTATTACCTGGTACTACCTGTAAATAACCATGTTATTACCTGGTACTCCCTGTATATAATCATGTTATTACCTGGTACTCCCTGTATATAACCATGTTATTACCTGGTACTCCCTGTATATAACCATGTTATTACCTCCCTGTATATAACCACGTTATTACCTCCCTGTATATAGCCATGTTATTACCTCCCTGTATATAACCATGTTATTACCTGGTACTCCCTGTATATAACCATGTTATTACCTGGTACTTCCTGTATATAGCCATGTTATTACCTGGTACTCCCTGTATATATCCATGTTATTACCTGGTACTCTCTGTATATAGCCATGTTATTACCCGCTACTCCCTGTATACAGCCATGTTATTACCTAGTAATCCCTGTATATAGTCATGTTATTACATCCCTGTATATAGCCATGGTATTACCTCCCTGTATATAGCCATGTTATTACCTCCCTGTATATAGCCATGTTATTACCTCCCTGTATATAGCCATGTCATTACCTGGTCCTCCCTGTATATGGCCATGTTATTACCTGGTACTCTCTGTATATAGCCATGTTTATACCCGGTACTGGTACTCCCTGTATATAGCCATGTTATTACCTGGTTCCTGAATATAACCATGTTATTACCTGGTACTCCCTGTATATAACCATGTTATTACCTCCCTGTATATAACCACATTATTACCTCCCTGTATATAGCCATGTTATTACCTCCCTGTATATAGTCATGTTATTACCTGGTACTCCCTGTATATAACCATGTTATTACCTGGTACTTCCTGTATATAGCCATGTTATTACCTGGTACTTCCTGTATATAGCCATGTTATTACCTGGTACTCCCTGTATATATCCATGTTATTACCTGGTACTCTCTGTATATAGCCATGTTATTACCCGCTACTCCCTGTATACAGCCATGTTATTACCTAGTAATACCTGTATATAGTCATGTTATTACCTCCCTGTATATAGCCATGTTATTACCTCCCTGTATATAGCCATGTTATTACCTCCCTGTATATAGCCATGTTATTACCTCCCTGTATATAGCCATGTTATTACCTCCCTGTATATAGCCATGTCATTACCTGGTCCTCCCTGTATATGGCCATGTTATTACCTGGTACTCTCTGTATATAGCCATGTTTATACCCGGTACTGGTACTCCCTGTATATAGCCATGTTATTACCTGGTACTCCCTGTATATAACCATGTTATTACCTGGTACTCCCTATATATAACCATGTTATTACCTCCCTGTATATAGCCATGTTATTACCTCCCTGTATATAGTCATGTTATTACCTGGTACTCCTGGTATATAACCATGTTATTACCTGGTACGCCATGTATATAGTCATGTTATTACCTGGTACTCCCTGTATGTAGCCATGTTATTATCTGGTACTCCCTGTATATAGCCATGTTATTACCTGGTACTCCCTGTATATAGCCATGTTATTACCTGGTACTTCCTGTATATTACCCTGTTATTACCTGGTACTCTCTGTATATAGCCATGTTATTACCTGGTACTCCCTGTATATAGCCATGTTATTACCCGGTACTCCCTGTATATAGCCATGTTATTACCCGCAACTCCCTGTATACAGCCATGTTATTACCTAGTAATCCCTGTATATAGTCATGTTATTACCTCCATGTATATAGCCATGTTATTACCTCCCTGTATATAGCCATGTTATTACCTCCCTGTATATAGCCATGTTATTACCTCCCTGTATATAGCCATGTTATTACCTCCCTGTATATAGCCATGTCATTACCTGGTACTCTCTGTATATAGCCATGTTTATACCCGGTACTGGTACTCCCTTTATATAGCCATGTTATTACCTGGTACTCCCTGTATATAACCATGTTATTACCTGGTACTCCCTATATATAACCATGTTATTACCTCCCTGTATATAGCCATGTTATTACCTCCCTGTATATAGTCATGTTATTACCTGGTACTCCCTGTATATAACCATGTTATTACCTGGTACGCCATGTATATAGCCATGTTATTACCTGGTACTCCCTGTATATAGTCATGTTATTACCTGGTACTCCCTGTATATAGCCATAGTATTACCTGGTACTCCCTGTATATAGCCATGTTATTACCTGGTACTTCCTGTATATTACCCTGTTATTACCTGGTACTTCCTGTATATAGCCATGTTATTACCTGGTACTCCCTGTATATAGCCATGTTATTACCCGGTACTCCCTGTATATAACTATGTTATTACCCGCAACTCCCTGTATACAGCCATGTTATTACCTAGTAATCCCTGTATATAGTCATGTTATTACCTCCATGTATATAGCCATGTTATTACCTCCCTGTATATAGCCATGTTATTACCTCCCTGTATATAGCCATGTTATTACCTCCCTGTATATAGCCATGTCATTACCTGGTACTCTCTGTATATAGCCATGTTTATACCCGGTACTGGTACTCCCTGTATATAGCCATGTTATTACCTGGTACTCCCTGTATATAACCATGTTATTACCTGGTACTCCCTGTATATAACCATGTTATTACCTGGTACGCCATGTATATAGCCATGTTATTACCTGGTACTCCCTGTATATAGTCATGTTATTACCTGGTACTCCCTGTATGTAGCCATGTTATTATCTGGTACTCCCTGTATATAGGCATGTTATTACCTGGTACTCCCTGTATATAGCCATGTTATTACCTGGTACTCCCTGTATATAGCCATGTTATTACCTGGTACTCCCTGTATATAGCCATGTTATTACCTGGTACTCCCTGTATATAGCCATGTTATTACCTGGTACTCCCTGTATATAACCATGTTATTACCTGGTACTCCCTGTATATAGTCATATTATTACCTGGTACTCCCTGTATATAACCATGTTATTACCTCCCTGTATATAGCCATGTTATTACCTACCTGTATATAGTCATGTTATTACCTGGTACTCCCTGTATATAGCCATGTTATTACCTGGTACTCCCTGTGTATAACCATGTTATTACCTGGTACTGCCTGTATATAACCATGTTATTACCTCCCTATATATAACCATGTTATTACCTGGTACTGCCTGTATATAACCATGTTATTACCTCCCTATATATAGCCATGTTATTACCTCCTTGTATATAGCCATGTTATTACCTGGTACTCCCTGTATATAACCATGTTATTACCTCCCTGTATATAGTCATGTTATTACCTGGTACTCCCTGTATATAACCATATAACCTCTTCTTCAAGAATGGATATTCTGTAGTGGTCATTTCCGAGCTTCATTGTGACTGAATGAAATCACTTCTCCTCTCCACTGGGATAAAGCCACATTTAAAATAGGTAATTTCATTCACAGACAGTCTGGTCATACTATATTTCTTTTTTTTTTACTTAACCTTTATTTAACTAGGCAAGTCAGTTAAGAACACATTTTTATTTTACAATGACGGCCAAACACTTCCTTAACCCGGACAAAGATGGGCCAATTGTGCGCCGCCCTATTGGACTCCCGATCACGGCCGATTGTGATTCATGTACAGTAGTCAAAGGAATTTCTCCTAATACCAACCAGTTATCACTCTGCATTATCTAAAGCCACATCAGTGGTATAAAATAACATAGACACTTATATACTGTTACAGAACGTTAATTCAGCCTGCAGGCTATGACTGGAAGCCCATCTATTTTACAATGACAATACCGCCCTCTGCTGATACAGTTTGGATATAACATTGACCCAGTCATACCAAACATTACTTACTATACAGTAGTGGTTTTCATTTAAGGGGCATTATGAGGTGTTTCGTAGTATGTTACTGGAATCTAATTTACAATTGACCAGTTGGTTTAGTTTTGATAGACTGTTAATCAGTCAGTGAATAAATCCGACCAACTGCTTGTGTCATACAGGATAGGTTGGAAAGCCATAGAAGGCTATTCTAATCTGGGGAATGATATTAATTCTAATAAATAATAATAAACTAATCGAATATATTATAATTATAATACAATTTATTCTCTTGTTTAGTAATGCCATGATACCCTACTGGGTTATATTGGACAAATAAATTGACCTTGAGAAAATATTTCATTAGAAACCAGATAAGTAGAAGATACTAATGTCAACACTGCTTAGATACTTATCTAATTAGATGATTAACCCCTGTCTGCATTATTATATGAACGCCTGCAGTACATTATTTATCGTAGAACATTCCTCAATATGGAAAACAGAGCATGAGCATGGAGGTACAGTGCCTTGCGAAAGTATTCGGCCCCCTTGAACTTTGCGACCTTTTGCCACATTTCAGGCTTCAAACATAAAGATATAAAACTGTATTTTTTTGTGAAGAATCAACAACAAGTGGGACACAATCATGAAGTGGAACGACATTTATTGGATATTTCAAACTTTTTTAACAAATCAAAAACTGAAAAATTGGGCGTGCAAAATGATTCAGCCCCCTTAAGTTAATACTTTGTAGCGCCACCTTTTGCTGCGATTACAGCTGTAAGTCGCTTGGGGTATGTCTCTATCAGTTTTGCACATTGAGAGACTGAAATGTTTTCCCATTCCTTCTTGCAAAACAGCTCGAGCTCAGTGAGGTTGGATGGAGAGCATTTGTGAACAGCAGTTTTCAGTTCGTTCCACAGATTCTCGATTGGATTCAGGTCTGGACTTTGACTTGGCCATTCTAACACCTGGATATGTTTATTTTTGAACCATTCCATTGTAGATTTTGCTTTATGTTTTGGATCATTGTCTTGTTGGAAGACAAATCTCCGTCCCAGTCTCAGGTCTTTTGCAGATTCCATCAGGTTTTCTTCCAGAATGGTCCTGTATTTGGCTCCATCCATCTTCCCATCAATTTTAACCATCTTCCCTGTCCCTGCTGAAGAAAAGCAGGCCCAAACCATGATGCTGCCACCACCATGTTTGACAGTGGGGATGGTGTGTTCAGAGTGATGAGCTGTGTTCCTTTTACGCCAAACATAACGTTTTGCATTGTTGCCAAAAAGTTCAATTTTGGTTTCATCTGACCAGAGCACCTTCTTCCACATGTTTGGTGTGTCTCCCAGGTGGCTTGTGGCAAACTTTAAACAACACTTTTTATGGATATCTTTAAGAAATGGCTTTCTTCTTGCCACTCTTCCATAAAGGCCAGATTTGTGCAATATACGACTGATTGTTGTCCTATGGACAGAGTCTCCCACCTCAGCTGTAGATCTCTGCAGTTCATCCAGAGTGATCATGGGCCTCTTGGCTGCATCTCTGATCAGTCTTCTCCTTGTATGAGCTGAAAGTTTAGAGGGACGGCCAGGTCTTGGTAGATTTGCAGTGGTCTGATACTCCTTAAATTTCAATATTATCGCTTGCACAGTGCTCCTTGGGATGTTTAAAGCTTGGGAAATCTTTTTGTATCCAAATCCGGCTTTAAACTTCTTCACAACAGTATCTCGGACCTGCCTGGTGTGTTCCTTGTTCTTCATGATGCTCTCTGCGCTTTTAACGGACCTCTGAGACTATCACAGTGCAGGTGCATTTATACGGAGACTTGATTACACACAGGTGGATTGTATTTATCATCATTAGTCATTTAGGTCAACATTGGATCATTCAGAGATCCTCACTGAACTTCTGGAGAGAGTTTGCTGCACTGAAAGTAAAGGGGCTGAATAATTTTGCACGCTCAGTTTTTGATTAGTTAAAAAAGTTTGAAATATCCAATAAATGTCATTCCACTTCATGATTGTGTCCCACTTGTTGTTGATTCTTCTCAAAAAAATACAGTTTTATATTTTTATGTTTGAAGCCTGAAATGTGGCAAAAGGTCGCAAAGTTCAAGGGGGACGAATACTTTCGCAAGGCACTGTATATTGTCTATCTGCCACCCAATCAAATCAAGATAGGGCTCTAGTGAGAGGATTCTAATAGATACAAGGACAACCATGCACACACGGCAGCAGGTAGCCTAGTGGTTAGAGTATTGGGCCGAAAGGTTGCTGGCTCGAATCCCCGAGCTGACAAGGTAAAAGTCTTGTTTCTGCCACTGAACAAGGTGGTCATGGTAAATAAGAATGTGTTCTTTATTTTTTTTCACCTTTATTTAAGCAGGTGAACAAGTTCTCATTTACAAATGCAACCTGGCCAAGATAAAGCAAAGCAGTTCGACACAGACAACAACACAGAGTTACACATGGAGTAAAACAAACATACAGTCAATAATACAATAGAAAAATAAGTCTATATACAATGTGAGCAAATGAGGTGAGATAAGGGAGGTAAAGGCAACAAATAGGTCATGGTGGCAAAGTAAATACAATATAGCAAGTAAAACACTGGAATGGTAGATTTGAAGAATGTGAAAAGTAGAAATAAAAATAATAGGTGCAAAGGAGCAAAATAAATAAATAAATACAGTAGGGGAAGGGGTAGTTGGGTTGGCTATTTATAAGATGAACTATGTACATGTGCAGTGGTCTGTGAGCTGCTCTGACAGCTGGTGCTTAAAGCTAGTGAGGGAGATAAGTGTTTCCAGTTTCAGAGATTTTTGTAGTTCGTTCTAGTCAATGGCAGCAGAGAACTGGAAGGAGAGGCGGCCAAAGGAGGAATTGGCTTCGGGGGTGACAAGTGAGATATGCCTGCTGGAACGCGTGCTACGGGTAGGTGCTGCTATGGTGACCAGTGAGCAGAGATAAGGCGGGACTTTACCTAGCAGGGTCTTGTAGATGACCTGGAGCCAGTGGGTTTGGCGACGAGTATGAAGCAAGGGCCAGCCAACGAGAGTGTACAGGTCGCAGTGGTGGGTAGTATATGGGGCATTGGTGACATAACGGATGGCACTGTGATAGACTGTATCCAATTTGTTGAGTAGGGTATTGGAGGCTATTTTGTAATTGACATCGCCGAAGTCGAGGATCGGTAAGATGGTCAATTTTACGAGGGTATGTTTGGCAGCATGGGTGAAGGATGCTTTGTTGCGAAATAGGAAGCCAATTCTAGATTTAACTTTGGATTGGAGATGTTTTATGTGAGTCTGGAAGGAGAGTTTACAGTCTAACCAGACACCTAGGTATTTGTAGTTGTCCACATATTCTAAGTCAGAACCGTCCAGAGTAGTGATGCTGGACGGGCGGGCAGGTGCAGGCAGAGATCGGTTGAAGAGCATGCATTTAGTTTTACTTGTATTTAAGAGCAGTTGGAGGCCACGGAGAAGGAGAGTTGTATGGCATTGAAGCTCGTCTGGAGGGTTGTTAACACAGTGTCCAAAGAAGGGCCAGAAGTATACAGAATGGTGTTGTCTGCGTAGAGGTGGATCAGAGACTCACCAGCAGCAAGAGCGACATCATTGATGTATACAGAGAAGAGAGTCGGCCCAAGAATTGAACCCTCTGGCACACCCATAGAGACTGCCAGAGGCCCGGACAACAGGCCTTCAGATTTGACACACTGAACTCTGTCGGAGAAGTAGTTGGTGAACCAGACGAGGCAATAATTTGAGAAACCAAGGCTGTTGAGTCTGCCAATGAGGATGTGGTGATTGACAGAGTCGAAAGCCTTGGCCAGGTCAATGAATACGGCTGCACAGTATTGTTTCTTACCGATGGCGGTTAAGATATCGTTTAGGACCTTGAGAGTGGCTGAGGTGCACCCATGACCAGCTCTGAAACCAGATTGTATAGCGGAGAAGGTGCGGTTGGATTCTAAATGGTCGGTGATCAGGCAGGGTAGGATAGAAAGGCAGGGTAGGATAGATATGTCTGTAGCAGTTTGTTTCTTAACTGACTTGCCTAGTTAAAAAAAAAAAAAAATTTTTTGATCAACCATGATTCATCGCTTTCACATTTTATTTGTTGATCATGAGAGTCTAAAGTTTTTCAACCAATCAGCATCGTAGTTGTTGAGACGCGGCAGTACAGAAACACCTCGACGTTTTTCTTAACCACATGTGACGTATGTAAGGGTATAAGTAAGACCATATTTCATATTTCCCTCCTCTAAACCCCAGCTGATAGTGCTGTGTGAACGCCAGCGCTTCCTCGCCACTTATTCCTAGAAAAAAATATATATCTAAAAAAATATATATATTTTTTAAACTTTAAAAACATATATTTTTTTTAACCAACTCGTTGAAGCAGGAGTTGATATTCGAACTGAAGTGGAACGACGAGAATGTTACGCTGCGTTTCTCTGGTTACTGTTACCATCTGCAACGGGAAAAGCAAGCAAGGACATGTTGATTTCAAGCTCTATTTTGTCAATTATATAGACATTTTAAACAACATATACGTAACGAACTGGTCGTATTTTAAACGTTTCAAATATTTATCTTCTAAATTTAAACTTCATTAGAACTTGTCAAGCTTGTTAAACTTTGCTAGCCAGCTGGTTTAGATTCAACCCTCGAGTTAGCGTAACCAGACCCTTTTTAAATTACGAACAATTTCGTCTGAAAGGTAACATTTTTTTTGTCGGATTTCGTTACGAAAATGAACCCCGGTGCTCCTACTTACCCCATGGCATCCCTGTATGTCGGTGATCTTCATCAAGATGTGACCGAAGCTCTGCTATACGAAAAATTCAGCCCCGCCGGGGCCATCCTTTCCATCCGGGTCTGCAGGGATATGATCACCCGTCGTTCCCTCGGGTACGCCTATGTCAACTTCCAACAGCCAGCTGATGGTATGTAGCGAACTGTCATGTAAATATTGTATCTATTTTAAAGGTTGTCAAAGCCAGGAAAGATGACACGGCTAGTCTGTTTCTCCTCCATGTGACAGTGAGACAGACATTGTACACGGGCATCGCTGGCTTGTCTAGTCACAAACAACTCGCTACCTACACACAGCTGTCTGTATGACTGTTCTACACTCTGATTCCACATACATTTATCACTAGTCATTGAATCATAATCGAGATGAATAGCTGCCATTCTAGAGACGGGACAATAGTTGGATTGTCTTGTTTGTTTTGGGTGGGGCATCGTGTGTAAACCATATCCCTGGATGGATTTAATATCTGACCAAATTAACTGAATTATCTTTAAATCTATCCAGGGATATGGTTTATACTACAGCCAGTTCATTTGGTCAGATATTAAATCCATCCAGGGATATGGTTTATACTACAGCCAGTTCATTTGGTCAGATATTAAATCCATCCAGGGATATGGTTTATACTACAGCCAGTTCATTTGGTCAGATATTAAATCCATCCAGGGATATGGTTTATACTACAGCCAGTTCATTTGGTCAGATATTAAATCCATCCAGGGATATGGTTTATACTACAGCCAGTTCATTTGGTCAGATATTAAATCCATCCAGGGATATGGTTTATACTACAGCCAGTTCATTTGGTCAGATATTAAATCCATCCAGGGATATGGTTTATACTACAGCCAGTTCATTTGGTCAGATATTAAATCCATCCAGGGATATGGTTTATACTACAGCCAGTTCATTTGGTCAGATATTAAATCCATCCAGGGATATGGTTTATACTACAGCCAGTTCATTTGGTCAGATATTAAATCCATCCAGGGATATGGTTTATACTACAGCCAGTTCATTTGGTCAGATCTAAACCAGTTATTTGAAGAAATAGGGAAGTAAATCTAGTATGGGGTTGAAATGTAGCGATCACTGGAGTGGGGGGGCTTATCACTGGAGTGGGGGGGCTTATCACTGGAGTGGGGGGGCTTATCACTGGAGTGGGGGGGCTTATCACTGGAGTGGGGGGGCTTATCACTGGAGTGGGGGGGCTTATCACTGGAGTGGGGGGGGGCTTTTCCCTGGGGGGGGGGGCTTTTCCCTGGAGTGGGGGGCTTATCACTGGAGTGGGGGGCTTATCACTGGAGTGGGGGGGCTTATCACTGGAGTGGGGGGGCTTATCACTGGAGTGGGGGGGCTTATCACTGGAGTGGGGGGGCTTATCACTGGAGTGGGGGGGGGCTTTTCCCTGGGGGGGGGGGCTTTTCCCTGGAGTGGGGGGCTTTTCCCTGGAGTGGGGGGCTTATCACTGGAGTGGGGGGCTTATCACTGGAGTGGGGGGGCTTATCACTGGAGTGGGGGGGGCTTATCACAGGAGGCATAATGTGTTAATATAATTCCTCTTCTCAGCTGAGAGGGCTCTAGACACCATGAACTTTGACGTGATCAAGGGTCGTCCTGTCCGCATCATGTGGTCTCAGCGTGACCCATCCCTGAGGAAGAGCGGGGTGGGCAACATCTTCATCAAGAACCTAGACAAATCTATTGACAACAAGGCCCTCTACGACACCTTTTCTGCCTTCGGCAACATCCTGTCCTGCAAGGTAATAACTCACACAACCTTTCAGCCCCAATGAGGGTGTTGTATTGGTTAGAAATGTGTTGCATGATGGGATAGTTTTTATCCTCAAGTTGACCTTAATTGTATTGCATATCTAAAACTTGTGCCAACCCTCCTTTCTCCAAGGTGGTTTGTGATGAGAATGGCTCAAAGGGCTATGGCTTTGTGCATTTTGAGACCCAGGAGGCTGCTGAAAGAGCCATTGAGAAAATGAACGGCATGCTGCTCAATGACAGGAAAGTGTAAGTGTGATCAGTAAAGGTTTCTTCTGTCGTGGCTCTTTAATGGTACTAATACAATTGTTTTAATAATAGTGTGGTTGTTTGATTTTTACAAGTTGCGTCTCTGACTGTGAACTTGGTTTCTTGCTGCAATGCCACAGTTCTACCTGGAAGTGTACATTCTGGTAACGAGGTTGTGTCGTACAGGGTTTCCCAAACTCTGTCCTGGGGCCCCTGTTTGGTGCACGTTTTGTTTTTTGCCTGATGATGAGATGGTTATTTGAATCATCTGTTTAGTGCTAGGGCAAAAAATGAAACGTGCACCCGGGTTGGGGGGGTGGGGGGATAGGACACGACTCAGTAACCAGCTCGTAGCCTACAGCTATGTGACTTGGTTGTAAATGTGTTTCTACGCCTGCATTGCTTGCTGTTTGTGGGTTTAGGCTGGGTTTCTGTACAGCACTTTGAGATATCAGCTGATGTAAGAAGGGCTTATAAATAAATTTGATTTGACAGAGTTTGGGAAAGGGGGGAGGGGTGGTAGGACAGTGTTTGGGAAGCAGGTGGGGGGGGGGGGGGGTTAGAACAGAGTTTGGGAAAGCCTTGTGTAGTAGGCTACGAGGAGCAGGTCTGGACATTTTGGTGAGGGTTTTGTCTGCCAGCTCCAACTAGTTTTTCTATCGCAGGTTTGTGGGACGATTCAAATCTCGCAAAGAACGTGAGGCTGAGCTTGGTGCCCGGGCCAAAGAGTTCACCAACGTTTACATCAAGAACTTTGGTGAAGATATGGATGATGAGAAACTGAGGGAGATCTTCAGCAAGTATGCCGAGTATGGTATGGTTATTACTTTCCACCCACACTCAGAAACCAAGTCACATAGCTGTAGGCTACGAGCTGGTTACTGGGTCGTGTCTCTAACATCTAGGCAGTGCCAGGAGTATCTGAACTGTCTCCTGTAACATCTAGGCAGTGCCAGGAGTATCTGAACTGTCTCCTGTAACATCTAGGCAGTGCCATGAGCATTTGAACTGTTTCCTCTAGAGGTCGACCGATTAATCGGAATGGCCGATTAATTGGGGCCGATTTCAAGTTTTCATAACAATCGGAAATTGGTATTTTTGGGCGCCGATTTCCATTTATTAAAAAAAAGAAAATTATACCTTTTTATTTAACTAGGCAAGTCAGTTAAGAACACAATCTTATTTTCAATGACTGCCTAGGAACAGTGGGTTAACTGCCTTGTTCAGGGGCAGAACGACAGATTTGTACCATGTCAGCCTAGGGTTTCAATCTTGCAACCGCACAGTTAACTAGTCCAACGCTCTAACCATTGCACTCCACGAGTAGCCTGCCTGTTAAGCGAATGCAGTAGAAGCCAAGGTATATTGCTAGCTAGCATTAAACTTATCTTATAAAAAAACAATCAATCATAATCACTAGTTATAACTACTAATCCAGTTTAGCAGGCAACATTAACCAGGTGAAATTGTGTCCTTTCTCTTGCGTTCATTGCACGCATAGTCAGGGTATATGCAACGTTTTGGGCCGCCTGGCTCATTGCGAACTAATTTGCCAGAATTTTACGTAATTATGACGTAACATTGAAGGTTGTGCAATGTAACAAGAATATTTAGACTTAGGGATGCCACCCGTTAGATAAAATACCAAACGGTTCCGTATTTCACTGAAATAATAAACGTTTTGTTTTCGAAATTATAGTTTCCGGATTCGATCATATTAATGACCAAAGGCTCGTATTTCTGTGTGTTAATATGTTATAATTAAGTCTGAATTGATAGAGCAGTCTGACTGAGCAGCAGCAGGCCCGTAATCATTCATTCAAACATCACTTTCGTGCGTTTTGCCAGCAGCTCTTCGCAAGCGCAGCGCTGTTTATGACTTCAAGCCTATCAGCCTAATGGCTGGTGTAACCAATGTGAAATGGCTAGCTAGTTAGCTGGGTGTGCGCTAATACGGTTTCAAACGTCACTCGCTTTTAGATTTGGAGTAGTTATTCCCCTTGCGCTGCAAGGGCTGTGGCTTTTGTGGGGCGATGGGTAACGATGCTTCGAGTGTGGCTGATGTCGATGTGTTCCTGGTTCGAGCCCAGGTAGGGGCGAGGAGAGGGACTGAAGCTATACTATAGTGCCTATAAGAACATCCAATAGTCAAAGGTATATGATATACAAATGGTATAGAGGGAAATAGTCCTATAAATACTATATTAACTACAACCTAAAACCTATTACCTGGGAATATTGAAGACTCATGTTAAAAGGAACCAACAACTTTCATATGTTCTCATGTTTTGAGCAAGGAACTGAAACGTTAGCTTTTTAACATGGCACACATTTTTACATGGCACACATTACTTTCTTCTCAACACTTTGTTTTTGCATTATTTAAACCAAATTGAACATGTTTATTTTTTTATTTGAGGCTAATTTATATTAAGTTAAAATAAGTGTTAATTCAGTATTGTTGTAATTGTCATTGTTACAAATAAATACATTTTTAAAAATTGGCCGATCAATCGGTATCGGCTTTTTTGGTCCTCCAATAATCGGTATCGGCGTTGAAAAATCAGAATCTGTCGACCTCTAGTCTCTAACATCTAGGCAGTGCCATGAGTATCTGAACTGTCTCCTCTAACATCTAGGCAGTGCCATGAGTATCTGAACTGGCTCCTGTAACATCTAGGCAGTGCCATGAGTATCTGAACTGTCTCATCTAACATCTAGGCAGTGCCATGAGTATCTGAACTGGCTCCTGTAACATGTAGGCAGTGCCATGAGTATCTGAACTGGCTCCTCTATCATCTAGGCAGTGCCATGAGTATCTGAACTGTCTCCTGTAACATCTAGGCAGTGCCATGAGTATCTGAACTGACTCCTCTATCATCTAGGCAGTGCCATGAGTATCTGAACTGTCTCCTCTATCATCTAGGCAGTGCCATGAGTATCTGAACTGTCTCCTGTAACATCTAGGCAGTGCCATGAGTATCTGAACTGACTCCTCTATCATCTAGGCAGTGCCATGAGTATCTGAACTGGCTCCTCTATCATCTAGACAGTGCCATGAGTATCTGAACTGGCTCCTGTAACATGTAGGCAGTGCCATGAGTATCTGAACTGCTCCTCTATCATCTAGGCAGTGCCATGAGTATCTGAACTTTCTCCTCTATCATCTAGGCAGTGCCATGAGTATCTGAACTGTCTCCTCTATCATCTAGGCAGTGCCATGAGTATCTGAACTGGCTCCTCTATCATCTAGGCAGTGCCATGAGTATCTGAACTGCCTCCTCTATCATCTAGGCAGTGCCATGAGTATCTGAACTGTCTCCTCTATCATCTAGGCAGTGCCATGAGTATCTGAACTGACTCCTCTATCATCTAGGCAGTGCCATGAGTATCTGAACTGGCTCCTCTATCATCTAGGCAGTGCCATGAGTATCTGAACTGCCTCCTCTATCATCTAGGCAGTGCCATGAGTATCTGAACTGTCTCCTCTATCATCTAGGCAGTGCCATGAGTATCTGAACTGGCTCCTGTAACATCTAGGCAGTGCCATGAGTATCTGAACTGGCTCTTGTAACATCTAGGCAGTGCCATGAGTATCTGAACTGCCTCCTCTATCATCTAGGCAGTGCCATGAGTATCTGAACTGTCTCTTGTAACATCTAGGCAGTGCCATGAGTATCTGAACTGTCTCTTGTAACATCTAGGCAGTGCCATGAGTATCTGAACTGTCTCCTCTATCATCTAGGCAGTGCCATGAGTATCTGAACTGGCTCTTGTAACATCTAGGCAGTGCCATGAGTATCTGAACTGCCTCCTCTATCATCTAGGCAGTGCCATGAGTATCTGAACTGTCTCTTGTAACATCTAGGCAGTGCCATGAGTATCTGAACTGTCTCCTCTATCATCTAGGCAGTGCCATGAGTATCCGCGTCATGACTGATGACAGTGGCAAATCCAGAGGCTTTGGCTTTGTGAGCTTCGAGAGGCACGAGGACGCCCAAAAGGTGAGTCATGTGTTTGAAATGGTTGGTGGCGTTTCATACGGAGGGTCTCAATCAAGGATGGGAAGGCTGATGGCCATATTGTAAAAGAGGATGTCTGTTCCAGGCTGTTGATGAGATGAATGGGAAGGAGCTGAATGGAAAGCTCATCTACGTGGGCCGCGCCCAGAAGAAGGTGGAGCGTCAGACGGAGCTGAAACGCAAGTTTGAACAGATGAAACAGGATCGCATGACGCGCTACCAGGTCACAGTGAATCAGCACTTTGTGATGTTGTGCAGTTTTTGTTGCAGCCTTGTCAAATTCCATGTTTTCTCTACAATGGACTGTACTGGCCAAAATGGCTGCCACAGTGAGTAATTCATGAGCCCCACATCCCTCTGGCATGATTGCTGGGGATAAATGTGTTCTACAGACAATTACCAGTTCATCGACGGTTAATATGTAGTCTATCAATGCAAGGTCAGAATCAAAAGGAATGTTGAATAGTATTGTTTTGTAAAAGTATGTTCTACATGTCTTCTCCAGGGTGTCAATCTCTACGTGAAGAATCTTGACGATGGAATTGATGACGAGCGCCTGCGTAAAGAATTCTCCCCATTCGGCACCATCACCAGTGCCAAGGTAAGGACCAACCTCCTGGCTGTTGGCGTGTTAAAGAGAACCAGCCTCCTGGCTGTTGGCGTGTTGAAGAGAACCAACCTCCTGGCTGTTGGCGTGTTAAAGAGAACCAGCCTCCTGGCTGTTGGCGTGTTGAAGAGAACCAACCTCCTGGCTGTTGGCGTGTTAAAGAGAACCAACCTCCTGGCTGTTGGCGTGTTAAAGAGAACCAGCCTCCTGGCTGTTGGCGTGTTGAAGAGAACCAACCTCCTGGCTGTTGGCGTGTTGAAGAGAACCAACCTCCTGGCTGTTGGCGTGTTAAAGAGAACCAGCCTGTTGGCTGTTGGCGTGTTAGAGAACCAACCTATTGGCTGTTGGCGTGTTAAAGAGAACCAGCCTGTTGGCGTGTTGAAGAGAACCAGCCTCCTGGCTGTTGGCGTGTTTAAGAGAACCAGCCTCCTGGCTGTTGGCGTGTTAAAGAGAACCAGCCTATTGGCTGTTGGCGTGTTGAAGAGAACCAGCCTGTTGGCGTGTTAAAGAGAACCAGCCTGTTGGCGTGTTAAAGAGAACCAGCCTGTTGGCGTGTTAAAGAGAACCAGCCTATTGGCGTGTTAAAGAGAACCAGCCTGTTGGCGTGTTAAAGAGAACCAGCCTGTTGGCTGTTGGCGTGTTGAAGAGAACCAGCCTGTTGGCTGTTGGCGTGTTAGAGAACCAGCCTGTTGGCGTGTTGAAGAGAACCAGCCTGTTGGCTGTTGGCTTGTTAAAGAGAACCAGCCTATTGGCTGTTGGCGTGTTAGAGAACCAGCCTGTTGGCTGTTGGCGTGTTGAAGAGAACCAGCCTGTTGGCTGTTGGCGTGTTAAAGAGAACCAGCCTGTTGGCTGTTGGCGTGTTAAAGAGAACCAGCCTATTGGCTGTTGGCGTGTTAAAGAGAACCAGCCTATTGGCTGTTGGCGTGTTAGAGAACCAACCTGTTGGCGTGTTGAAGAGAACCAGCCTCCTGGCTGTTGGCGTGTTGAAGAGAACCAGCCTGTTGGCGTGTTAAAGAGAACCAGCCTCCTGGCTGTTGGCGTGTTGAAGAGAACCAGCCTGTTGGCTGTTGGCGTGTTAAAGA
Organism: Oncorhynchus clarkii lewisi; assembly: GCF_045791955.1. Taxonomy (NCBI): domain Eukaryota; kingdom Metazoa; phylum Chordata; class Actinopteri; order Salmoniformes; family Salmonidae; genus Oncorhynchus; species Oncorhynchus clarkii. The sequence goes on along the minus strand of NC_092178.1, from coordinate 126,219 downwards.
GAACCAGCCTGTTGGCTGTTGGCGTGTTAAAGAGAACCAGCCTATTGGCTGTTGGCGTGTTAGAGAACCAACCTGTTGGCTGTTGGCGTGTTAAAGAGAACTGCTTTGTTCTGTTCAGCTGTGTGCTAAGAACCGTTTCCTCCCCCCTCTCCTCCATTAGGTGATGATGGAGGGTGGTCGCAGCAAGGGCTTCGGCTTTGTGTGCTTCTCCTCCCCGGAGGAGGCCACCAAGGCCGTGACGGAGATGAACGGGCGCATCGTGGCCACCAAGCCGCTGTACGTGGCGCTGGCTCAGAGGAAAGAGGAGCGTCAGGCTCACCTCACCAACCAGTACATGCAGAGGATGGCCACCGTCCGGCCCGTACCCAACCCAGTCCTCAACCCCTACCAGCCTACCCCTCCTTCTGGGTACTTCATGGCTGCCATCCCACAGGTCACCACTTGGTCAATTCAGTTCATGTCAATCAAACAATCACATTTGTCAATCAATCGATCTAGCCATTGATATTCATGGTGTTCACAGGATCACAGTTCAGTCCATGGACAAAGTGGAAGTGTGTCAGACTGGATGCTGTTGGATGTAGATAATACCTGCACTGTGTTCTCCATCCCTATAGGCTCATAACAGAGCTGCTTACTACCCTGCCAACCAGATAGCCCAGCTGAGACCCAGCCCTCGCTGGGCCACCCAGGGTGTGAGACCTCAACGTGAGTAGTACGCCCTCATAACCTCTACTACTTTACGATATGACCACTGACTTCTGCAATCATAGTTTAGTGTTAAAAGTATTCCTAAATGACATTGTTGGGACTTCAGACTTCCAGAACATGCCAGGCTCCATACGTCCTTCCACACCCAGACAGCCCAGCTTCAGCCCTATGAGGCCAACCAACCAGGTGCCTCGCATGATGTCCACGCGAAGCGTGGGTGAGTAACCTGGAGAGATACTCATTTGTGCCCCTGTCTTTGTTATATGTAGTAGTGCTTCTGCATTATGTACATGCTAATGCAGGATTTATATTGGATTTAGGTGCTTTATGACGTTACATTTGAAATAACGTCAAAATGATCTCTTCTTGCCCCTCTGCAGGCCCCCAGACCATGGGGCCCCGCGCCCCTTCGGCCCCAGTGAGTGGAGCCCCGGTGCGTGGCATGCCTCAGTATAAGTATTCCACAGGAGTCCGCAACCCACAGAACCACATTAACTCACAGCCCCAAGTCACTATGCAGCAGGTATGCCTCCTCTCTCCTATCAAATGTCAACTGAAGGCAGTATTAGAAAATAATGTGCCATTTATCAGATATTTTTATCCAAAGTTACTTACATATGTGCATACATTTTGTTTATGGGTGGTCCCGGGATTCGAACCCACTACAAGCACCATGATCTACCGTGTCAATATTACCTTGGTGTGTTCTCTCTAACCCTGTGTCTGTGTAGCCTGCTGTCCATGTGCAGGGCCAGGACCCTCTGACTGCCTCCATGCTGGCCGCTGCACCACCTCAGGAACAGAAGCAGATGTTGGGTGAGTGTAAACTCAACCCCAGACTATCTTTTAGTGGACTGAACACCAAACATTCAGATCAACACCACTGTTTCCACGGTCATGGGGCCTCAACAATGACGTGCTGAAACATAGTTGTCACTTTATGTAGCAAACGACTTTCATGACATGTTTATTTAACTAGGCAAGTCCAATTAGGAACAACGTTTTATTTACAATGACGGCCTACCGGGGAACAGTGGGTTAACTGCCTTGTTCAGGGGCAGAACCATTTTTACCTTGTTAGGTCAGGGATTCGATCCAGCAACCTTTCGGTTACTGTCCCAACGCTCTAACCACTAGGCTACCTGCCGCCCCTACATGCACCAGAAACAGGGTACGTTTTGTGACTTTCCAGAGAAATATCGGCAAACTAGGCTAGCTATTACTCAGTGGTAGAAAAAGTACCCAATTGTCATACTTGAGTATAAAAGTAAAGATGCCTTAATAGAAAATGACTCATTTAAAAGTGAGTCACCAAGGAAAATCTGACTTCAGTAAAATTATCTAAAGTAAATGTAATTGCTCAAATATACGTTATCAAAAGTAAAAGTATAAATCATTTCAAATTCCTTATATTAAGCAAACCAGACGTTTTGTTTTTTTATACATAGCCAGGGCACGCTCCAACACTCAGACGTCATTTAGAAACTAAATATCTGTTTAGTGAGTCCGCTAGATCAGAGGCAGTAGGGATGACCAGGGATGTTCTCTGTTTAGTGAGTCCTCCAGATTAGAGGCAGTAGGGATGACCAGGGATGTTCTCTGTTTAGTGAGTCCTCCAGATCAGAGGCAGTAGGGATGACCAGGGATGTTCTCTGTTTAGTGAGTCCTCCAGATCAGAGGCAGTAGGGATGACCAGGGATGTTATCTGTTTAGTGAGTCCTCCAGATTAGAGGAAGTAGGGATGACCAGGGATGTTCTCTGTTTAGTGAGTCCTCCAGATCAGAGGCAGTAGGGATGACCAGGGATGTTCTCTGTTTAGTGAGTCCTCCAGATCAGAGGCGGTAGAGATGACCAGGGATGTTCTCTGTTTAGTGAGTCCTCCAGATCAGAGGCAGTAGGGATGACCAGGGATGTTCTCTGTTTAGTGAGTCCTCCAGATCAGAGGCAGTAGGGATGACCAGGGATGTTCTCTGTTTAGTGAGTCTGTCAGATCAGAGGCAGTAGAGATGACCAGGGATCCCTACTGGGGGACAGATGTTCTCTGTTTAGTGAGTCTGTCAGATCAGAGGCAGTAGGGATGACCAGGGATGTTCTCTTAGGTGTGTGAATTAGACCATTTTCCTGTCCTGCTAAGCATTCAAAATGTACTTTTGAGTGTCATGGAAAAAGTATGGAGTAAAAAGTACATACTTTACTACATTCATAAAGAAAGTTCAAAGTTGTCAAAAATATAAATAGTAAAGTACAGATACCTCAAAACTACTTCAGTACTTACAAGTATTTTTACTTAACAACTTTACACCACTGCTATTACTGCAGCAAACACAGAACGTCAGCGCACTGTTCTCTTATTGGCTAACGGAATCCGTCTCGTCGCAAGTCTTTCACTAAGATTTGACATGCAGACATTTTTAAAGCCGTTCAGATCAAGCAAACTGCGTTATAAAACTGCATAAAATTGGGCTTAACATCCATTCAACCCACCACACTGTCAATCTTCCCTCCTGTTTCTGAGCCAGGACACTAAAACCCTGTTTGTCCCCAGGTGAGCGCTTGTTCCCGTGCATCCAGAACATGCACCCTAGCCTGGCTGGGAAGATCACTGGCATGCTGCTAGAGATAGACAACTCTGAACTGCTTCACATGCTGGAGTCTCCCGAGTCTCTCCGCTCTAAGGTCAGTTCTGCTCCCTGACCAGAATGTGTCATCAGGAGAAATTCCTTGAAGCCAGGCGAGCCCAAGTAGTCAGAGCATTTGAGGAAACTGTGTAACCCTCTGACGGATTTTAAATGTTGCAGTGTACAGATGAGTTTGTAGCTGTGGTAATAGGTGATGCTGTTATTAACCTGGTTGATGTTGCTGGTAGGTGGATGAGGCTGTGGCTGTGCTGCAGGCCCACCAGGCCAAGGAATTAGTCCAAAAGACTGTCCCCAACTCTGCTGGTGGTCCGAGTGTCTGAGCCCAGGTAGGCCTGTTTCAGGTCTAGCATTACACTCAGCATTATACATTGGTCATCTGATGCTCAGATACTTGTTGTATACCTACGATCATGACTGAATGCTTTTTCTGTCTTCACAGGGATGGGGAACCTTGGAACTTCATCTTTTAAAAAATGATAATTCTGATGAAACTTTGGAAAAAGTTAACGCCAAAACAATGCAAAAAGAGAACCTGTTCTAAAAAGGCAAGTCTTCTTTCAGCCAGGCCTAGAGAAGAGCACACTGGCTTTGGAAAAAGTTTCAAAATAAACATTTAAAGTGTTTTAGAAGAGAATTCCATATGATGGAATGAGGGCTTACAGAAAGCGTTCCCTTCTGGTGTTTTATTCCTTTTAGATGTATCAATGTTTGGGGTGTACGTGGCCAGGATGTTGAATAACCCAGCGTTGTGAAATGTACCTTTACCTTTGTTTGCTTGAATTAAACTTCTTAAAGGATTGGATGTTGTCATATTGGTTGAAGTTATAAACAATCTAAATAAAGTCACACACTCCGTGTGTAATCTTCCAGCAATGTAATGGGTACTTACCAACGTTTCCCCTGTGAGGAAGGCAACCCCCGTGATGCTGGGAGATGGCACATGGAGTGTGTGACTTTCTTTATTTTGATAGTTTATTGGATGATAGTCAGCACCTCCACCTAAACTACTATTCCGGGTGTGCGCCAGCTCATGTTTTTTTTTATCTAATATTGGTGGAAGTTGTCATTAACTGGTGGAAGACATGAAGCCTGCCAGCTGAGGTTGGCCCAATGTGTAGTCCCTAATTAGCACAGTAGGGAGCACCAAGTAGTGGTCAAGTTAAAACCATGTTTTTTCAAATGACCTGAGATGAGTGGAAATTGGTCTTAACTTTACAGAACGGCTAAATGTAACAAAGGCAGACATGAGTGTTCTATGGGATACATAGCATGTTAACCTCATATTTATAAATACAGTAAATAGTGCATTTTATTAAGGGAACAATGATCATCTGTTCCCCACAACATATAAGAGCATGAGAACGGGAACTTGCACTGTAATAAAAAAAAATGTGGAAACCCCTTCAAATTAGTGGATTCGGCTATTTCAGCCATACCTGTTGCTGACGGGTGTATAAATTTGAGCACACAGCCATACAATTTCCATAGACAAACATTGCCAGTAGAATGGCCTTACTGAAGAGCTCAGTGACTTTCAATGTTGCACCGTCATAGGATGCCACCTTTCCAACAAGTCAGTTTGTCAAATTTATGCCCTGCTAGAACTGCTCTTATTGTGCTGTTATTGTGAAGTGGAAATGTCTAGGAGAGCAACAGCTCAGCTGTGAAGTGGTAGGCCACACAAGCTCATAGAACGGGACTGCAGAGTGCTGAAGCTCGTAAAAACGCCTGTCCTCGATTGCAACACTCACTACAGAGTTCCAAACTGCCTCTGGAAGCAATGTCAGCACAAGAACTGTTCATCGGGAGCTTCATGATTTCCATGGCTGAGCAGCTGCACACAAGCCTAAGATCACCGCACAGATCCCTGACCTCAACCCCCATTGAACACCTTCGGGATGAATTGGAACGCCGACTGCGAGCCAGGCCTCATCGCCCAACATCAGTGCCCAAGTCCATGATTTTGGAATTAGATGTCCGTGCAGGTGTCCACATTATTTTGGCTGTGTAGTTTAGTGAACATGCTTGGGCACAGTGGAAGTTACCTGCTGCAGTATGTCTCCTAGTTCTGTGCTCAGTTCTTTTGCTGCCAGTTGTTCTCGGTGTATCAGCCAATGTGTCCATATGGCAGAAGGAAACACATTCATAACTAGTGCAGAGGCCTGCCCACCGCCCTGCCAAAGATGAGGCACATCTGTGCAAAAACCCACCATTTGATGGCATATGGATTCTGTTTTTCATCAATATAGCCACGCAGCACAAGGAACATCCCATATACCGTTTCATGCTCCCGAATCGTGAGACAGAACAATATGTCCTCATGAATATCATCCGGTGACCTGTTTAGCCAACAAAAGTCAATGCATGGTCATCTGGGCCCTCACAGCTAACGTCCATTTGGAGAGTATAAGCTGGGGAGTTTGAGTCGTTCCGTCCGTTTTCTCTTGATTGCTAGCAATAGCATACATTCTTTGTGTTTTCTGACAAAGGTATTGGTGTGAGTTTCTGTCCCTCTGCCTCCACACACATTGTTTTCACCATATCAATTGCAGCCGGTAATATCAAAGTCTCTGCAATAGTGTGTGGTTTCATAGTGTATCATGCCTAGTCATTCAATGATTCAACATTTCAAGTGCAATGGTCAAGTACAGCCGTTTCCCATGATCTAAGGGCGCTCATATTTTGGGGGATTTTGGAAATTCACCCGCGACTCCATTTTCATATTAAGCAATGCCACATGGGGCCGCGACCCCTAGCTGCAACAAACACTCAAACTGGACAGTTTTATCTCGTCTCTTCATTGAATGACTCAATCATGGATACGCTTACTGACAGTTGTGGCTGCTTTGCATGATGTATTGTTGTCTCTACCTTCTTGACCTTTGTGCTGTTGTCTGTGCCCAACAATGTTTAACCTGTGCTGCTACCATGTTGTTTTGCTGCCATGTTGTTGTCTTAGGTCTCTCTTTTATGTAGTGTTGTCTCTTGTTGTGATGTGTGTGTTGTCCTATATTTTTATTCAGGAGGCCTGAATAAATGTAGGAGTCCCCGCAGGAGGCCTTTTTGCCTTTTGGTAGGCCGTCACTGTAAATAAGAATTTGATCTTAACTGACTTGCATAGTTAAATAAAGGTGAAATACAATAAATTAATGAATGTCGTTAAGCCACGACTCGGTGAAACATCAGATGTTCCAGTTTTTAATGTCCCGTTGGTAGGATATACGTGATTGTAGTTTCTATTTTATTTTCCATTGATAGGTCCTATTAGCCAACGTACAATGGTAAAGGGAGATTACCCACTAGGCTTCCATGACAACCTGTTTGGATAATGGGAGATTTTGTTTTTTGCTAATCTGATGCTTCTCATGTTTTTTTGTAGAATTGCATTAATGCTTACATGGGGAATTTGTGTAATTTCCCGGGTTTCTTTTTTTGTAAAATGTGAAGTGTTCCCAACATCCCGGTTACCCATGTTAAACCCTAGCCCACACCGAGCCCAACACTTAGCCCAAAGCCAGTAGGGGGGTTTGCATGCATTCTCCACTGGCAAAAAAAAAGGAATTTCCACTGCAAAATGCATGAATTTGGAGCGCTTTGAGATGAACATTGAGAGATTAGATAATTTTCAGGTAACTTGCACCTTCCCACCTGTCACAGAAAACAGTACTCACTGTCAGATCCAACAGCAGATATCCTATTCTTCTGTCTTCTCTGGCGTGTCTCTTTAGTTTTGCAATCTGAAACGGTCAAGGGGATACTGGGGTAGCTTAACTTGTTTTGCACCTGTCTGGGTCAGTCATTCTACCAGTTGCTGCTGTTCTAAGTGCTCGACTGGCCTGCTGCTGTCACCTGTTCTCTTCATTCAGACAGGATTAGTTTTACTGGGGGAGGTCAGGTAATCAGACAGGATTAGTTTTACTGGGGGAGGTCAGGTAATCAGACAGGATTAGTTTTACTGGGGGAGGTCAGGTAATCAGACAGGATTAGTTTTACTGGGGGAGGTCAGGTAATCAGACAGGATTAGTTTTACTGGGGGAGATCAGGTAATGGAATTATGTGCACAAGCACAAAACACATCTGTAATTTTAGAATCTGACACATCAGTAGTTTTTACATGGAGAGTCACAATTCCAACCAGAATAATCTACTGTTTTTTGGCCAACTCCAAAGTCCTCTGATAATACTAGACCCGTGCAAATTGACATCCCTGTGTTTTGAGAGAGTGTCTGTGTTTGACAGGTGTTGCGCACGGTTTGAGCAAAAAAGCTAACTGATCCTGTGCTAATCGTCCTCTGGAATAACAGACATTCTGGAGTAATAATTCCATAACCAACTAGTCCTGTGCGAAATAGGGCTCCTGTCTAATCTGAAATGTAGCAAAGTAGAGCTGCAATATGTCATTAGTTAGTTTTAAAGGGCAACTACACTTCCTGATTTTGAAATGCTCGTAGCCATGACTACATTCAGACACGAGTTGATATCGGTGTGGTTTGATGTGGGTGTCTCCTGTATTTGCAGGTGGGAAGAGTTGGTCAAATTTATTTCGTCATTTAGCTTGAGCCTGGCTGGTTTGTGACCTGACTTTGAACCCTAGCTCAGGGGCTAGTTAGGGACTGTCAATAAATTACACAATGTAAATGTGACAATATTTTCATGTTGCACACCTTTTAGTTCTAATGCTTTCGATATCTGTGTATTAATTTTGGTTGGTTTGAGGTTTTTAAGTCATTGTAATTTGGAGCTATTGGATTTTTAACATATTGTCCCATATACATTGTGTAATTTACAGATGGTCCCTAAATCACGCCATAGGGATATCCAAAGTCAACCCAAGTAATGCCTGTAGTAAATTATCAGGTCATATGCAGCTGCACTCTGAATTGATGAATACTGTCCTGCCAGCTGTGGTCCTGTGGGCAGAATTTATGAATACTGTGCTGCCAGCTGTGACCATGTGGGCAGAATTGATGAATACTGTCCTGCCAGCTGTGACCATGTGGGCAGAATTGATGCCAGCTGTGGTCATGTGGGCAGAATTGATGAATACTGTCCTGCCAGCTGCGATCATGTGGGCAGAATTGATGAATACTGTCCTGCCAGCTGTGATCATGTGGGCAGAATTGATGAATACTGTCCTGCCAGCTGTGATCATGTGGGCAGAATTGATGAATACTGTGCTGCCAGCTGTGATCATGTGGGCAGAATTGATGAATACTGTCCTGCCAGCTGCAATCATGTGGGCAGAATTGATGAATACTGTCCTGCCAGCTGTGATCATGTGGGCAGAATTGATGAATACTGTCCTGCCAGCTGTGATCATGTGGGCAGAATTGATGAATACTGTGCTGCCAGCTGTGATCATGTGGGCAGAATTGATGAATACTGTCCTGCCATCTGTGATCACGTGGGCAGAATTGATGAATACTGTCCTGCCAGCTGTGGGCAGAATTGATGAATACTGTCCTGCCAGCTGTGGTCATGTGGGCATAATTGATGAATACTGTCCTGCCAGCTGTGGGCAGAATTGATGAATACTGTCCTGCCAGCTGTGGGCATAATTGATGAATACTGTCCTGCCAGCTGTGGTCATGTGGGCATAATTGATGAATACTGTCCTGCCAGCTGTGATGTGGGCAGAATTGCTGAATACTGTCCTGCCAGCTGTGATAATGTGGGCAGAATTGAAACAAACCCAACCTTCATTTACGTTATGATGCAGTCAAGGTCACACGTTTTGAACGAGACTGACTTTATTACCAAAATGATCCTATTTACACTTTGTAGGCAATTTTGACAGTAGAATAGATATTTCTGGTTCATATCGATGCCACATGGTCCATTTTCTAAATGAAAGTTGATTTTTAGGGGCAGTTGTTCTTTAAGGTTACTGTATACCGACACAAACAGGGCAACTCAACTGTAAAGAGAAATTCAAGTGTCCACATAACAGAGCAGCACAACTCCAAATATAACAGATGAGAAGCTACATAGCCCCGAGTCTATATGAATATAGAGACATGAGCCCAATAAAAATTACCTGTAGAATGTAATGATTCAATTCATCAGTTCTACCAGCTGTGAGATTTTTACATTACATAACATTTGAGGACATTTTTTAAATTTATTTTTTTCACCTTTATTTAACCAGGTAGGCTAGTTGAGAACAAGTTCTCATTTGCAACTGCGACTTGGCCAAGATAAAGCATAGCAGTGTGAACAGACAACACAGAGTTACACATGGAGTAAACAATTAACAAGTCAATAACACTGTAGGAAAAAAAATGATTTACTTATGATTTTTTTTACCTTCGATTTTTCAAAGTTTTGTTCACTTCCAATCTAAGTAGAAAGCTGACCCTTTTCCCCGGTCTTTCTGGCTGCCTTGTCCCTTCTAAGTTGAATTTGGTTTGTCATGTACACATGAAGTAGATAAATTAATACAAATAAAAGCTCAATTCAATAATTTAATCAATTTAATAATGGGCACGTTATTTTTTGTTTTTATACAAATAGTTTTAATATTGCCTATATGTAAATAACAGACATGATCCAAACATATTGACCTGCAGAATGGATTAGGTTATGACCTCTATAATTAATTGAATGTTGTCAGTTCTCCCACCTCAACACTGGTCATTTGAAACAGGGTTAAATATGTTGTAGTAAAGTTCAGTCCACAGGGGGGCACTGTGTCCCTGTCAGAAAAACTTCTCTCTTTTGGTGCCAGCCAGCCAGCCAGTAGCTACCTACAGAAACGAATCCCATCAAATACACTCGCTAGAAGTAAACACTTGACCTAATATCAACATCCTTAGCTTGCCAATTCACTAAATATATTGTTAAATAACTCTGACACCCAATAGCTTAAGGATGCTGATCGCTAACGCTAGTTTATTTGCGTTATGTTGAGGCAGGCTAGATAAAGTAGTTCTGCCCTCCACCGAATTCACTGCTGCCTCAACCAGCATGCATTTTTTTGTTGCCTTTCTTTCGTAAGAAGTTGCGTAAGAAATGTGTTTATTTGCTCTGTGCTATACTGCAGACGGAGTCACAGACGTTTTGTTGAGTGAGGACATTGACGTCTAAACGGTGGGAAGGGGTCAAGGGACGTGAGCGGTCCCGTGCGGTGTGAAATTACGACAAATCACAGCAGGCACCGGTCCCGCCAGGGGCTTCTTGCAGCACTGTCACGACTTCCGCCGAAGTAGGGTCCTCTCCTTGTTTGGGCGGTGGTCGGCGTCGCCGGTCTTCTAGCCATCATCGATCCACTTTTCATTTTCCATGTGTTTTGTCTCGTTTTTCTTCACACCTGGTTTCTATCCCCTCAATCACTTGTGTATTTAACCCCCGTCTCCCCCCATGTCTTTGTGTGGGATTGTTTATTGTACGTGATGGGTTTTTGTACCCAATATTTTGATATTTTTATGCCATTGGTTTTGCTATTAAACTGCTCCGGCTATTACCATGTTCTGCTCTCCAGCGTCTGACTTCCCTGCCACTGGTTACACACCCCTTACAGAATCCCACACCAAGACAGGGGGGTAACAGAGGGTTAAATACACAAGTGATTGAGGGAATTGAAACCAGGTGTGAGGAAAAACAAGACAAAACACATGGAAAATTAAAAGTGGATCGATGATGGCTAGAAGACTGGCGACGCCCGAACAAGGAGAGGACCCGACTTCAATGGAAGTCGTGACGAGCACGCTATATAGTATTGTACATTTTTTTTAAATACTGCATAGCTCAAGTGATGTGTGGTTATGGTAACTAATATTTGACCAACAAAACGTTCAGGGCTGGCCTAATGATGCCACTGTCCCACACCAAGCCCACGCCAGTCCAACACGGCTTAGCCCAAGCCAGTCCAACGCGGCTTAGCCCAAGCCAGTCCAACGCGGCTTAGCCCAAGCCAGTCCAACGTGGATATATGATAGTAACAACTTTGTATCAAAAAATATAATGTAACAGGCAGCTGATCCAAAAGAGTGGACTATATCAGGAGAAGTGAGGGCTGACCATATGGGGCCTGATGTACAAAGGCACATCGGCCCAATGTTGGCAGCCTACGTGGTGCCCGTGTGGACATGTTTACTGAGAAGATACACTCAACATAACATACACACTGAAGTCATGCTTCTGAGGTTTGATTAATGAAATAGAATCAGAAGTAGATGAGGATGCTATAATAATATAATAGTTAGGATTTAGAACATACTGCGTTACTGTAGTGGCCTACTGTGCCTTTAGCAGGAATGACATCATGTGAGTGGTCTTATGTCATAATAAAATAAACATTTCCTGTGTGCTTTGATAAAGTAGAGAGCTGACACGCATTATAGTGATGTCCATTGCATGCCTGTCATGGACTACTTCAAAACAACAGAAAATCAAGAGTCAAGGTTACTCAATATTTCTTCATAGCAAAAATTAGAATAGGTCAATTTGTTTTGAACCATAACGATAAGTTAGTTAAACAACACAGACCAGTCCAGTCCAGATTGTACTCAACAGCGAGCAGAAATTAGCTTTTAGTGCTTTCCACATGAGGGCCAAAATATTTGAGGCAAAACTGGTCCTGCCAAAGCTAGGGCCAGTCTGACATCTTGTAAATGTATTGGCTTAAAAATAGATCTTGGTTAAACAAAAGTCCCTTTTGAATGCCAGGTCAATCCAGGATAGTTAATCCACCGCCTGTGTTGTAACATTTGTAAATAAATGAAACAGGAATATATCTTGATTAGACAAGTTTTCAACCCCCTGACTCAATACATGTTAGAAACACCTTTGCTATTCACCTGCTATTCGTTGGGAGTGGAGATCTAATAAATGAAGATGGGGTGGAGGTGGGTCTACAAACACCACATTAATGAATGTGTGTCGACAGATATGCTTTGTTCTCTTGCACTGCCCTTTCCCACCTGGACAAAAGAAACACCTTCGTGAGAATGTTGTTCATTGACTACAGCTCAGCATTCAACACCATAGTGCCCTCAACGCTCATCACTAAGCTAAGGACCCTGGGACTAAACACCTCCCTTTGCAACTGGATCCTGGACATCCTGACGGGCCACCCCCAGGGGGTAAGAGTAGGCAACAACACGTCTGCCAAGCTGATCCTCAACACGGGAGCCTCTCGGGTGCGTGCTTAGTCCCCTCCTGTACTCCCTGTTCACCCATGACTGCGTGGCCAAGCATGACTCCAACATCATTAAGTTTGCAGACAACACAACGGTGGTAGGCCTGATCACCAACAAGAATGCGACAGCCTATGGGAGGAGGGCAGAGACAACAACCTCTCCCTCAACGTGATCAAGACAAAGAAGATGATCGTGGACTGCGGGAAAAAGAGGACTGAGCACGCCCACATTCTCATCGACGGGGCTGCAATGGAGCAGGTTGAGAGCTTCAAGTTCCTTGGTGTCCACATCAACAACAAACTAACATGGTCCAAGCACACCAAGACAGTCGTGAAGAGGGCACGACAAAACCTATTCCCCCTCAGGAGACTGAAAAGATTTGGCATGAGTCCTCAGATCATCAAAAGATTCTACAGCTGCACCATCAAGAGCATCCTGACTGGTTGCATCACTGCCTGGTATGACAACTTCTCGGCCTCCGACTGTAAGGCACTACAGAGGGTAGTGCGTACAGCCCAGTACATCACTGGGGCCAAGCTTCCTGCCATCCAGGACCTCTATATCAGGCGGTGTCAGAGGAAGGCCCTAAATTGGCCAAAGACTCCAGCCACCCTAGTCATAGACTGTTTTCTCTGCAACCGCACGGCAAACGGTACCCCAGCGCCATGTCGAGGTCCAAAAGGCTCTTCTTAACAGCTTCTACCCCCAAGCCATAAGACTCCTGAACATCTAATCAGATGGCTACCTGGGATATTTGCATTGACCCCCTCCTCCCTTTTTCTTATGCTGATGCTACTCTCGCTGTTAATTATCTATGCATAGTCACTTCATCCCTACCTACATGTACAAATTACCTCAACTAACATGTACCTCCACACATTGACTCAGTACCGGTACCCCCTGTATACAGTGGGGCAAAAAAGTATTTAGTCAGCCATCAATTGTGCAAGTTCTCCCACTTAAAAAGATGAGAGAGGCCTGTAATTTTCATCATAGGTACACTTCAACTATGACAGACAAAATGAGGGGAAAAAATCCAGAAAATCACATTATAGGATTTTTAATGAATTTATTTGCAAATTATGGTGGAAAATAAGTATTTGGTCAATAACAAAAGTTTATCTCAATACTTTGTTATATACCCTTTGTTGGCAATGACAGAGGTCAAATGTTTTCTGCAAGTCTTCACAAGGTTTTCACACACTGTTGCTGGTATTTTGGCCCATTCCTCCATGCAGATCTTACTGACAGCTGTGGATGCTTCGGGTGATGTATTGTTGTTTCTACTATTACATCCTAAGATGCTGGGTTCTTTTACTGAAGACTCCAAAGCGTACTGATAATAAACGGAACAGATTTATTTAATGTTCTCCTTAACATATTTCAATCTACTGCTCTCTACAGCCTCTTCAGCCCAACAGTCTACTGCTCTCTACAGCCTCTTCAGCCCAACAGTCTACTGCTCTCTACAGCCTCTTCAGCCCAACAGTCTACTGCTCTCTACAGCCTCTTCAGCCCAACAGTCTACTGCTCTCTACAGCCTCTTTAGCCCAACAGTCTACTGCCATCTACAGCCTCTTTAGCCCAACAGTCTACTGCTCTCTACGGCCTCTTCAGCCCAACAGTCTACTGCTCTCTACAGCCTCTTCAGCCCAACAGTCTACTGCTCTCTACAGCCTCTTCAGCCCAACAGTCTACTGCCATCTACAGCCTCTTTAGACCAACAGTCTACTGCTCTCTACGGCCTCTTCAGCCCAACAGTCTACTGCTCTCTACAGCCTCTTCAGCCCAACAGTCTACTGCTCTCTACAGCCTCTTCAGCCCAACAGTCTACTGCTCTCTACAGCCTCTTCAGCCCAACAGTCTACTGCTCTCTACAGCCTCTTTAGCCCAACAGTCTACTGCTCTCTACAGCGTCTTCAGCCCAACAGTCTACTGCTCTCTACAGCCTCTTCAGCCCAACAGTCTACTGCTCTCTACAGCCTCTTCAGCCCAACAGTCTACTGCTCTCTACAGCCTCTTCAGCCCAACAGTCTACTGCTCTCTACAGTGTCTTCAGCCCAACAGTCTACTGCCATCTACAGCCTCTTCAGCCCAACACTCGACTGCTCTCTACAGAGTCTTCATCCCAACACTCGACTGCTCTCTACAGAGTCTTCAGCCCAACAGTCGACTGCTCTCTACAGCCTCTTCAGCCCAACACTCGACTGCTCTCTACAGTGTCTTCAGCCCAACACTCGACTGCTCTCTACAGCCTCTTCAGCCCAACAGTCGACTGCCCTCTACAGCCTCTTCAGCCCAACAGTCGACTGCTCACTACAGCCTCTTCAGCCCAACAGTCTATTGCTCTCTACAGCGTCTTCAGCCCAACAGTCGACTGCTCTCTACAGCCTCTTCAGCCCAACAGTCGACTGCTCTCTACAGCCTCTTCAGCCCAACAGTCGACTGCTCTCTACAGCCTCTTCAGCCCAACACTCGACTGCTCTCTACAGCCTCTTCAGCCCAACAGTCGACTGCTCTCTACAGCCTCTTCAGCCCAACAGTCTACTGCTCTCTACAGCCTCTTCAGCCCAACAGTCTACTGCTCTCTACAGCCTCTTCAGCCCAACAGTCTACTGCTCTCTACAGCCTCTTTAGCCCAACAGTCTACTGCTCTCTACAGCGTCTTCAGCCCAACAGTCTACTGCTCTCTACAGCCTCTTCAGCCCAACAGTCTACTGCTCTCTACAGCCTCTTCAGCCCAACAGTCTACTGCTCTCTACAGCCTCTTCAGCCCAACAGTCTACTGCTCTCTACAGTGTCTTCAGCCCAACAGTCTACTGCCATCTACAGCCTCTTCAGCCCAACACTCGACTGCTCTCTACAGAGTCTTCATCCCAACACTCGACTGCTCTCTACAGAGTCTTCAGCCCAACAGTCGACTGCTCTCTACAGCCTCTTCAGCCCAACACTCGACTGCTCTCTACAGTGTCTTCAGCCCAACACTCGACTGCTCTCTACAGCCTCTTCAGCCCAACAGTCGACTGCCCTCTACAGCCTCTTCAGCCCAACAGTCGACTGCTCACTACAGCCTCTTCAGCCCAACAGTCTATTGCTCTCTACAGCGTCTTCAGCCCAACAGTCGACTGCTCTCTACAGCCTCTTCAGCCCAACAGTCGACTGCTCTCTACAGCCTCTTCAGCCCAACAGTCGACTGCTCTCTACAGCCTCTTCAGCCCAACACTCGACTGCTCTCTACAGCCTCTTCAGCCCAACAGTCGACTGCTCTCTACAGCCTCTTCAGCCCAACACTCGACTGCTCTCTACAGCCTCTTCAGCCCAACAGTCGACTGCTCTCTACAGCCTCTTCAGCCCAACACTCGACTGCTCTCTACAGCCTCTTCAGCCCAACACTCGACTGCTCTCTACAGCCTCTTCAGCCCAACTCTCCAAAACATTATTGATATTTTCCCTACCTTGCATCTCGTACTCCAATCACTTCAATGCAAGAACGGAAACCCCATTATCATTTGTTAATTCAAATAACTCAACCCCTGCATTTCAAATCCCATTGTCTATTTCTAACCATTTTACAACTAAACTCGTTAGGGTGTATTGTGAAATGTATTATGTTTTATCTACCTTTGTGCTGTTGTCTGTGCCTTGTAGTGCTGCTACCATGTTGTGCTGCTACCATGTTGTGCTTCTACCATGTTGTGTTGCTACCATGTTGTCATGTTGTGTTGCTGCCATGCTATGTTGTTGTCTTAGGTCTCTCTTTTTGTAGTGTTGTGGTGTCTGTCTTGTCGTGTGTTTTGTCCTATATTTTTAGCCCCCATCTCCGCAGGAGGCCTTTTGCCTTTTGGTAGGCCGTCATTGTAAATAAGAATGTGTTCTTAACTGACTTGCCTAGTTAAATAAAAACATAACATGTATTGCAGCCCCTTTTCCACTGTGAAGTAGGCTATAAATAGCTGTGCCATTATTAAAAATTGTAATTGTGTGCCCTCGTAATTGGAGTGGACGAAACTGTGGACACCCAAGCTATAGGCCACTGTAATTGATATATGCACTTTAGAATGTCTAAAATTTAGCCTACTCCCAATTTTTTCTCTGGTTTTTTAAAAAAATTGTATCATGTTAAATATTACCCACCATCGGGAGCCACCGTCAATACCCACATACATTTATAACTGTCACTTTAGTGTTCGTTTTCTTCCATTTGTAGCTTAGGTTTTGCATCGTGCCATTCCGTTTACCTTTATTTCCTCTGTCATGTCAGTGTAGTTGTTCCTGAGGGTAGCTAGCATTAGTGGATCACATTCGGCTAACGCAATAATTTGTGACATGTTGTCTATCATCGTTTATTGTGAATCATTATGGGACTCAGACCACATGTAGCAGGTTAAACTTGTTCACGACTGGACCGTTGTCAAACAGTTCCATGATTAGTGAGGATCAGGGGTGAGTGGATAGTAGCGGGGTGAACAGGTAGTGGCTTGGGTGGTTGTTGTCCTTGATTATCTTGTTGACCTTCCTGTGACATCGGGTGCTGTAGGTGTCCTGGAGGGCCCCGGTGATGCCCCCGGTGATGTATTGTGCAGACCTCACTACCCTCTGGAGAGCCTTGTGGTTGTGCGCAGTGCAGTTGCCGTACTAGGCAGTGATACAGCCCTACAGGATGCTCTCAATTGTGCATCTGTAAAACTTTGTCAGGGTTTTAGGTGCTAAGCCAAATGTCTTCAACCTCTTGAGGTTGAAGAGGCGCTGTTGCGTCTTCACCACATGTTTATGTGGGTGGACCAATTCAGTTTGTCTGTGATGTGTACACCCAGGAATTTAAATCTTTCCACCTTCTCCACTGCAGTCCCATCGATGTGGATAGGGGGGTGCTCCCTCTGCTGTTTCCACGATCATCTCCTTTTGTTGACGTTGAGTGAGAGGTTGTTTTCCTGGGTTCTTCACCTCCTCCCTGTAGGCTGTCTTGTTGTTGGTAATCAGGACAACTACTGTTGTGTTGTATGCAAACTTGATGATTGAGTTGGAGGCGTGCATGGACACGCAGTCATGGATGATCAGGGAGTACAGGAGGGGGCTGAGAACACACCCTTGTGGGGCCCCACTGTTGAGGATCAGTCAAGTGGAGATGTTGTTTCCTACCTTCACCAGCTGGGGGCAGCCCATCAGGAAGTCCAGGACCCAATTGCACAGGATAGGGTTCAAACCCAGGGCTTCAAGCTTACTGATGAGCTTGGAGGGTACTATAGTGTTGAATGCTGAGCTGTAGTCAATGAACAGCATTCTTACATAGGTATTCCTCTTGTCCAGATAGGATAGGGCAGTGTGTAGTGTGCATCTGTACCTATTGGGGCGGTATTCAAATTGAGGTGGGTCTTGGGTGGCAGGTAAGGTGGAGGTGATATGATCCTTGACTTGTCTCTCAAAGCACTTCATGATGACAGAAGTGAGTGCTACTAGTCATTTAGTTCAGTTACCTTTGCCTTCTTGGGTACAGGAACAATTGTGGCCATCTTGAAGCATGTGGGGACAGCATGGGATAGGGAAAGATTGAATATGTCCCCAAATACACCAGCCAGCTGGTCTGGGCATGCTCTGAGGACATGGCTAGGAATGATGTCTGGTCCGACAGCTTGCGAGGGTTAACATGTTTAAATGTCTTACTCATGTCAGCCACGGAGAAGGAGAGGGGGGGGCCGCAGTCCTTGTTAGCGGGCCACGTTGGTAGCTCTGTATTATCCTCAAAGTGGGCAAAGAAGGTGTTTATTTTGTCTGGAAGCAAGACGTCGGTGTCCGTGACGGGGCTGGTTTTCTTTTTGTTGTCTATGATTGTCTATAGACCCTGACACATACGTCGCGTGTCTGAGCCGTTGAATTGCGACTCCACTTTGTCCCTATACCGACATTTCTCTTGTTTGATTGCCTTGCGGAGGGAATAACTACACTTTTTGTATTCCACCATATTCCAAGTCACCTTACCTTGGTTAAACACGGTTCCGCCATCTATCCACGGTTTCTGTTTAGGGTAGGTTTTAATAGTGACAGTGGTTACAACATCTCCAATGCACTTCCTTATAAACTCACTCACCGGATCAGCGTATAAATCGATATCCAGCGCAGACAGAGATGGCTGTCTCGCTTCGCGTTCCTAGGAAACTATGCAGTATTTTGTTATTTCTTACATTGTTACCCCAGGAAATCTTAGGTTTTATTACATACAGCCGGGAGGAACTATTGAATATAAGAGCAACGTCAACTCACCAACATTACGACCAGGAAAACAACTTTCCTGAAGTGGATCCTCTGTTTGGCCCACCACCCAGGACAATGGATCAGATCCTCTGTTTGGCCCACCACCCAGGACAATGGATCAGATCCTCTGTTTGGACCACCACCCAGGACAATGGATCAGATCCTCTGTTTGGCCCACCACCCAGGACAATGGATCAGATCCTCTGTTTGGCCCACCACCCAGGACAATGGATCAGATCCTCTGTTTGGACCACCACCCAGGACAATGGATCGGATCCTCTGTTTGGCCCACCACCCAGGACAATGGATCAGATCCTCTGTTTGGCCCACCACCCAGGACAATGGATCAGATCCTCTGTTTGGCCCACCACCCAGGACAATGGATCAGATCCTCTGTTTGGCCCACCACCCAGGACAATGGATCAGATCCTCTGTTTGGACCACCACCCAGGACAATGGATCGGATCCCAGCCGGCGACACAAAACAACGGAGCAGCAGAAGGGGCAGACGGAGCGGTCTTCTGGACGGGCACATCGCGCACCGCTCCTGAGTATACTACTCGCCATTGTCCAGTCTCTTGACAACAAGGTAGACAAAATCCGAGCAAGGGTTGCCTTCCGGAGAGACAGAGATTGTAACATTCTCTGTTTCACGGAAACACGGCTCACTCGGGATACGTTAGAGTTGGTACAGCCACCTGGTTTCTTCACACATCGCGCTGACAGAAACAAACATCTCTCTGGAAATAAGAATGGCGGGAGTTTATGCCTTATGATTAACCATACGTGGTGTGATCATAACAACATACAGGAACTCATGTCCTTTTGTTCACCTGACTTAGAATTCCTCACAATCAAATGCAGACCGCATTATCTACCTAGAGAATTCTCTTCGATCATAATCACAGTCGTGTATATTCCCCCCCCAAGCAGACACATCGACGGCCCTGAATGAACTTCATTTGACTCTATGTAAACTGGAAACCACATATCCTGAGGGTGCATTTATTGTAGCTGGGGATTTTAACAAAGCTAATTTTAGAACAAGGCTACCTAAATTCTATCAGATATCGATTGCGCAACCCGGGCTGGCAAAACCCTGGATCATTGTTATTCTAACTTCCGCGACGCATATAAGGCCCTCCCCTGCCCTCCTTTCGGAAAAGCTGACCACGACTCCATTTTGTTGCTCCTAGCCTATAAACTGAAACTAAAACAGGAAGCACCCGTGCTCAGGTCTGTTCAACGCTGGTCCGACCAATCGGATTCCACGCTTCAAGATTGCTTCGATCACGTTCCGCATAGCGTCGAACAACAACATTGATGAAGCGTGGATTGCGATTACTCAGACCAGCGTGAATGGTTCTTGTCACGGGTACATCCTGTTTGTGTTTCTGCCTATAGGAAGGGAGGAGCAAAATGGAGTTGTGGTCAGATTTGCCGAAGGGAGGGCCTTGTATGCATCTCGGAAGTTAGAGAAGCAGTGATCCAGTGTATTGCCCACATGAGAGCTGCAATCAATATGCTGATAGAATTTAGGTAGCCTTGTTCTCAAATTTGCTTTGTTAAAATCCCCAGCTACAATAAATGCAGCCTCAGGATATATGGTCTCTAGTTTGCATAGAGTCCAGTGAAGTTCATTGAGGGCCGTTGTGGTATCTGCTTGAGGCGGGGGGGGGGGGGGGGGTGTACGCGGCTGTGAGAATAACTGATGCGAATTCTCTTCTGAGATAATATGGTCAGCATTTGATTGTGAGGAATACTAGGTCAGGTGAACAAAAGGACTTGAGTTCCTATATGTTGTTACGATTACACCATAAGTTGTTAATCATGAAACATACACCCCCGTCCTTCTTCTTCCCGGAGAGATGTTTATTCCTGTAGGCGCGACGCATAAAGAATCCAGGTGGCTGTACCGACTCTGACAACATATCCCGAGAGAGCCATGTTTCTGTAAAACAGAGTATGTTACAATGCCTGATGTCTCTCTGGAAAGCAACCCTTGCCCTAATTTTGTCTACCTCGTTATCTAGAGACTTGACATTGGCGAGTAATATACTCGGAAGTGGTGGGTGGTGTGCACACCTCTGATGTCTGACCAGAAGGCCGCTCCGTCTACCTCTTCTGCGGCGACGTTGTTTTGGGTCGGCCTTTGGATTCAGATCAAATGCCCTGGGTGGTGATGTGAACAAAGGATCAGTTTCGGGAAAGTCGTATTCCTGGTCGTAATGTTGGTAAGCTAACGTCGCTCTGATATCTAATAGTTCTTCCCGGCTGTATGTAATAACACTTAAGATTTTCTGGGCTAACAATGTAAGAAATAATACATTTAAAAAAAAACATTGCATAGTTTCCTAAGGACAAGAAGTGAGGTGACCCTCTCTATGAATAAGCCTGTGCTTAGCTCTATTCTGTTTATTTTTATCCTAATAAACTCCCCAGTCCTTAAAAATTACAAGCATACCCATAACATGATGCAGCCACCAGTATGCTTGAAAATATGGAGAGTGTGTAACATGTACTCCGGGAGTCAGAAAGCAGGGGCAGAAGGGGACTTTAATACTGAACAGATACAAAATAACAAACATGGGCCGCTTACTGAACATGAGACACGAGCAATAACACCTAAGGACTGATGACAAATGAGGGCTAAATAAATGGGGTGTAATCAGGGTAATGATAAAGTCCAGGTGTGCCTAATGATGGGGTGTGAGTAATGATAGGCTGCCAGGACCGGTGGTTAGTAAACCAGTGATGTTGAACGCCGGAGCGGGAGTAGACGTGACAGAAGGGTACTCAGTAATGTGTTGTATTGGATTTGTCCCGAACATAACACTTTGCATTCAGGACAAAAAGTTAATTTCTTTGCCACATTTTTTGCAGTATGACTTTAGTGCCTTGTTGAAAACAAGATGCATGTTTTGGAATATTTTTATTCTGTACAGGTTTCCTTATTTTCACTCTGTCATTTAGGTTAGTTTTGTGGAGTAACTACAATGTTGTTGATCCATCCTCAGTTTTCTCCTATCACAGCTATTAGACTCTGTAACTGTTTTAAAGTCACCGTTGGCCTTATGGTGAAATCCCTGAGCGGTTTCCTTCCTCTCCGGCAACTGAGTTAGGAGGACGCCTGTATCTTTGTAATTAATAACTTCACCATGCTCAAAGGGATATTCAATGTCTATTTATTTGTGTACCCATCTACCAATAGGTGCCCTTTGAGAGGCATTGTAAAACCTCCCTGGTCTTTGTGGTTTAATCTGTGTTTGAAATTCACTGCTTGACTGAGGGAGCTTACAGATAATTGTATGTGTGGGGTACAGAGATGAGGTCATTCAAAAATCAAGTTAAACACTATTATTGCACACAGAGTGAGTACATGCAACTTATTATGTGACTTGTTAATTACATTTTTACTCCTGAACTTGCTATATCAAAGTGGTGAATACTTAATGACTCAAGAAATTTCAACTTCTCATTTTAAATTACTTTGTATAAGATTCCAAAACCATAATTCCACTTTGACATTATGGGGTATTGTGTGTAGACTAGCGACAAAAAAATCTCAATTTAATCCATTTTAAATTCAGGCTGTAACACAACTTTTTTAGGAGGAAAAAGTCAGGGGGTGTGAATACCATCTGAAGGCACTGTAAAAAAAAAAATTGATGCACCCATGGACTAATCAGTGCTCAAACTGTGGCAGAATCAGTCCTCATTGGACCTCATCATGTGTTCCAAGTGGGAGAAGGAGAGAGAGCGCCGCCTATGAGGTCTCCACTATAGGTTATTGACCGAGTCGTGACCGAATCCCCATCCATTCAATCACAACTGATGTACTTTTAGAATTTCCAAATCTTCTTTTCCTCCTGGTGGCCCCAGCTGACATTCCAGGCTTCCACTGATGAAGGAATGGGGTGAATTCCTCCCTCCTTCAAGCAACCAAAACATCTGTTCAGTTTAGTCATCACAGAACTACAGTCAATCATTTTAAAAGGTGAGTCATTCCTACAATTCATTGGAAGCTTAGTGACATCTTGACGTCACACACAGAGACACTTGTCGTGACGTTGTATTGATTCATGTGACGACTGCTGCTCATCGAGTGATTAACGGTTAAAACAAAGTGATTAAATGAATGAGGTAATTATTAACTCATTAACCTGGGGCACCATGGCAAAGTTTGGTTTTATTGAGTTTCTATTTCCCAAATTAACTCAAAGAATATCAGAATATCGATTTTACAACTGTTGCTAATCAATCAATTTCCTCTACAGTCTCATTCTGAACGTTGCATAATCTGGGAATCTGCACAAACCCAAGTCTCAACAAATAAGTCCGTACAACACCAATTGAGTTGATGATTTATTTACTAACAAGCTAAAATGATAATATAAGATACAAACACACAGTCTAGGCTATTGATTAGAGCTTAGTACAACGAAACAGCTCCCTAGTGGGCCAACACAATATGACATGTGTTACACAAGATGGGGATTTAAAAGAGAGAAAGCACATTTGGAAACTAGGCCTAGTTTAACCCTAACCTTGAACCGGACTGCCGTCTCTTATGGGTCAGAATATAATAATGTAATTACGTGTCGAAAGTCTCAGACGGGGTGTCTCTTCGTGGACGAGTTTCAGCTTCTCTGATGACACACTTCTCTGGTTACAGGGTGTAACTGTCTGGTTGTCCTCACAATGTCAGTGTCCTTTGTCTTAGTGGTCTGTTTCCTCGCCCTTGTTCTGAATGGGGTCTTTTGAGAACAGCCAGCCCTGTAGCTCAGGGCTCACAGCGTAGGAACAAAAGCAGTGTAGACACACGATTCGATGGAGAGTGGTGACCGGGTGGTCCCTCTTAAACGCAACTACTCATCCGTAGCATGGATAGATAAAAGGTTCCTTTTGTCTTCAACCTCGTGTTGTGTTTTGGGGTTGTTGACTACTCAGACCTTGGCTGAAGCTCAGGTCACTTATGTAACAGTACTCGTCGGAACTCCAACATGTAGCACCAGTCATGTAGCTTTATTCTGTTAGGAACGGCACAAAATTGCACGTCATGCAATGCACGTCTCACCATCCAACTCTGCACTCACACACTGTACAAAATATATGAACCCCCCCCCACCAGACACAGTAAGTTGCTAGCTAGTACTGGCGGGAATTCTTTACAACAAAATGCACAACAAATATTCTACAAAAACCGCTGCATCTTATGTGTGATGTTCGAATAACATTTACAAACAATTTCATATAAATTGTACATTTAAATCATCACTTGAGAGTATAAAAATCACTTGATGTACAGTGCTTTGCAACCAACAACTTACCGCTGGTTTGGTGCTTGTTCACTGGGACGATTCTAACTGGAACATCCCCCCTCGTAAGCAAGCTACGCAAACCAGCCAATAAGATGCCATGTTGAGTAGGTGAAGGCAAGACAAACTCAAACCAAAAACCCATTGGCTTAACAATAAAGTGGCAAGGGGAATCACCAATATAACCCTGTTACACTTAGTCTGTAAGTTTTATACCCTCGGGTCATAAATAGGCGTTTCCGCTTTTATGGCAAGATCGTCTGGGCGTCCCTAGTCACGAGGCAAGGTCTGGATTTGACTCAGATTCGATTTAGACAACTACCTTCACATTTCATCTTTACAAAAATATTCTCTTTGATCTGGACAACGTACAATATGCAAACATCAAGCATATACTGTACTAGGAAAATTCTTAAAGTTACAATGTTTTCATTATAACGTTGTCCTTTAACTTGTAATAACATAACAAAAACAACATTACTTTTCCTATATCGTCATTACCACCATTGTGGCTGACGAATCCTATTGTGGGCTATACTCGGCCTTGTCTCAGGATGGTAAGTTGGTGGTTGAAGATATCCCGCTAGTGGTGTGGGGGCTGTGCTTTAGCAAAATGGGTGGGGTTATATCCTGCCTGTTTGGCCCTGTCCGGGGGTATCATCGGGTGGGGCCACAGTGTCTCCTGACCCCTCCTGTCTCAGCCTCCAGTATTTAAGCTGAAATAGTTTGTGTCGGGAGGCTAGGGTCAGTTTGTTATATCTGGAGTATTTCTCCTGTCTTATCTTGTGTCCTGTGTGAATTTAAGTATGCTCTCTCTAATTCTCTCTTTTGTTCTCTCTCTCAGAGGACCTGAGCCCTAGGACCATGCCTCGGGACTACCTGGCATGATGACTCCTTGCTGTCCCCAATCCACCTGGCCGTGCTGCTGCTCCAGTTTCAACTGTTCTGCCTGCGGCAATGGAACCCTGACCTGTTCACCGGACGTGCTATCTGTCCCAGACCTGCTGTTTTCAACTGTCTAGAGACAGCCGGAGCGGTAGAGATACTCTTAATGATCGGCTATGAAAAGCCAACTGACATTTACTCCTGAGGTGCTGACCTGTTGCACCCTCGACAACCACTGTAATTATTATTATTTGACCATGCATTTATGAACATTTGAACATGTTCTGTTATAATCTCCACCCAGCACAGCCAGAAGAGGACTGGCCAACCCTCATAGCCTGGTTCCTCTCTAGGTTTCTTCCTAGGTTCTGGCCTTTCTAGGGAGTTTTTCCTAGGCACCGTGCTTCTACACCTGTATTGCTTGCTGTTTGGGGTTTTAGGCTGGGTTTCTGTACAGCACTTTGAGATTTCAGCTGATGTAAGAAGGGCTTTATAAAGAAATGTGATTTTGTCCCAAAGTCCATTTATTGCATGTTAATGTTCTGAGCCCCGTTCTCCATAGTGCTGCCTTAGATTTAAAATGGGCGTGAGGTGTCATAAAACCCCCCATCTCCATCTCTTCCCCTCTGGTGTGAGAGATCTCTCTGTAGGTTTGTGGTCCACGGTAACTTGGCCCAAGCAGGCCAGTCATGACACATTGCTTTATTTAACTAGGCAAGTCAGTTCAGAACAAATTCATATTAACAATGACAGCCTACCCCGGCCACACCCTAACCTGGACGACTCTGGGCCAATTGTGTGCCACCCAATGTGATACAGCCTGGAATTGAACCAGGGTCTGTAGTGACACCTCTAACACTGAAATGCAGTGCCTTAGACTGCTGGGCCACTTGGGAGCGCAGCTTTAGGTGGCATATTGAACCGTGTAGTGTTTCCTGCTTTTGGAGGCATATTGAACTGTAATGTTTCCTGCTTTAGGAAAAATATTGAACCTTGTAGTGTGTCCTGCTTTAGGAGGCATATCGCACTGCAATGTTTCCTGCTTTAGGAGAAATATTGAACTATGTAGTGCGTCCTGCTTTAGGAGGCATTGAGCCGTGTAGTGTTTCCTTCTTTAGGAGACACATTGAACTGTAATGTTTCCTGAAAAGGTTTCACTTAATGTTTTCTTGATGGGGCAGCCTGGTCCGTGACCACAATGCAACTTTTGCCTGTACCACAATGGCCTGTCCAAAGACTTGAACAACTGTGTACGTGTCCTCGCGAGATTCCGTAGTGATCGTTTGAATCCCATCCACAAGGAACCGGTCGGTCGGTGTTTCCAATGGGAAGGGCAGAAGTCTGGAACGGAGAAGTAACCCGTTACAACGAAGAACACAAATGCCATTTTGTGATCAATCCATTTTTATACCTAAGTGACATCGGTGAATCGTTGTAGTTCCATTTCCCCCCCTTTACGGGACAAACCGTGAGGTGGATATTTGTTTTTGAAACGGTAAGTCGGAATGAAGTAGCTTCCTAAATCAATGCAACGACGGCCTGCAAGCTAACTAGTTAGCTTAGGAAAGATAATACGCTTTCAATATAACCTATTCATTTAGTTATTCGTTTTGTTCTGTAATATGTTACTAAACTCGATTCTCCTGCCTAGATAACTTCGCTAAGCTTCTGTTTTCATAACAGGAACATTTCTTTGGTAAAAACCGCCCCGATGAGTTTCGACTTCCCCGAAGTGTTGGCTGTAGCCCGCTAGCTATCGTTAGCCATCTGGATGACTAACTAGCTAACATGAAACCCCCCCCCCCCCCCCCCCTCTCCAAATGTTTGAAATAGTTTAAAATTAGATAGCGAATAGGCTCATTATATTTGCTTACAAATATGTTGCGACTGTCCTTTTGACTACTTTATAAATTGTAACGTTATACAGAAAGCCATTTAGTTGACGTTAGCTAGCGAGCAAATTGTACAAAATACATTTCAGCCAGTTTACTAGCAAACTAGACAATGGTGTTGGCATCTGACTAGCTAACTACCCAACATATTTAAATTTTACCCGGAGTTCTGATCAATTACCATTTTTAGCTAACTAGCTAGCTTTCTATTTGCGAGCTAATGTTCATGTTTGGCTTATTTGTGTTATTGTAACTACTAGCTAGCTAGCAATTTGATTTACTTTATTGCGTTTATGTTTACAGGGACAGTGCACATTAATCAACTTTACAGTAAAAGTTCTAGCGAGCCGGGTCATTTTCAACTGCAGTCCCTCAGCAGGTTATTAAAACAATAACCGTTTACACACTAAACAATCAACAGACAACATGGAAAGCGGCAGTACACAGCTAGGGATTATGTTCACAAATTAGATTGGCCTTTAGCCATGTCTTTGTTTTTTGTGAAAGTGTGATATGTGGTGCAGTTATGTGTGTCTGATGGCAGTGTATTCCAGACATGGGAAGCTCTCACAGAGAAAGTGGATTTACTAAAGGTGCTTTTCCTTAAGGGAACTATACAGTCACCTCTCATGGCAGACCTTGTGGATCTGCCGCAGTGGGTTTGGGATTTCTGTTTGATTTTAAAATATTAAGTGGAGGGTAGCCAGGCCATTTAGGATCTGGAAAGGAAACCTAGTCAGTTGTACAACAATGTATTCATCTTCGGCGCCCGGGGAACAGTAGGTTTACTGCCTTGCTCAGGGCCAGAACGACAGATTTTTGACCTAGTCAGCTAAGGGATTCGATCCAGAAACCTTTCGGTTACTGGCTCAGTGCTCCTACCTGCCAGGCTTCCTGACATGTCGTTGTATTGCACAAGATTTTCCCAATATAGGAGCTCATGCTTTCTGAGGATTTAAGTGTCTATTGGGCTTTCTATCAAGCACTTTGAGAGCCTGTTTGTAGATGCACTGAATGGGTTTTAATGTTGGTACAGCAAGCTTCCGCCCAACTAGTAAAATCAAATCTTATTTGTCACATGCGCCAAATACAGCAGTTGTAGACCTTACAGTGAAATGCTGAATACAACAGGTGTAGTAGACCTTACAGTGAAATGCTGAATACAACAGGTGTAGTAGACCTTACAGTGAAATGCTGAATACAACAGGTGTAGTAGACCTTACAGTGAAATGCTGAATACAACAGGTGTAGTATACCTTACAGTGAAATGCTGAATACAACAGGTGTAGTAGACCTTACAGTGAAATGCTGAATACAGCTGGTGTTGACCTCACAGTGAAATGCTGAATACAACAGGTGTAGTAGATCTTACAGTGAAATGCTGAATACAGCTGGTGTAGACCTCACAGTGAAATACTGAATACAACAGGTGTAGTAGACCTTACAGTGAAATGCTGAATACAGCTGTTGTCGACCTCACAGTGAAATGCTGAATACAACAGGTGTTGTCGACCTCACAGTGAAATGCTGAATACAGCTGGTGTTGACCTCACAGTGAAATGCTGAATACAACAGGTGTAGTAGACCTCACAGTGAAATGCTGAATACAACAGGTGTAGTAGACCTTACAGTGAAATGCTGAATACAACAGGTGTAGTAGACCTTACAGTGAAATGCTGAATACAACAGGTGTAGTAGACCTCACAGTGAAATGCTGAATACAACAGGTGTAGTCGACCTTACAGTGAAATGCTGAATACAACAGGTGTAGTAGACCTCACAGTGAAATGCTGAATACAACAGGTGTAGTAGACCTTACAGTGAAATGCTGAATACAACAGGTGTAGTAGACCTTACAGTGAAATGCTGAATACAACAGGTGTAGTAGACCTCACAGTGAAATGCTGAATACAACAGGTGTAGTAGACCTTACAGTGAAATGCTTAGCACCTCATGCCCGTAACCAACAATGCAGTTTTAAGAAAAAGTGATGACAAATGAACAAATGATTAAACATCAGCGGTAAAATAACAGTAGCGTGGCTTTATACAGGGGGTCAATGTGTGGAGGCGCAGGATAGACAAGGTAATTTAGGTAATATGTACATCTGGGTAGAGTTAAAGTGACTGCATAGATAATAAACAGAGTAGCGGTAGTGTAAAAGAGGGAGGGGGGGGTGCAAATAACCATTTTATTAGCTGTTCAGGAGTCTTATGGCTTGAGGGTAGAATCTGTTAAGAAGCCTCTTGGACCTAGACTTTGCGCTCCGGTTCCGCTTGCCCTGTGGTAGCTGCGTGAAGTCTGACTAGGGTGGCTGGAGTCCTTGACAATTTGTAGGGCTTTCCTCTGACACTGCCTGGTATAGAGGTACTGGATGTCAGGAAGCTTTGCCCCAGTGATGTACTGGGCCGCTCACACTACCCTGTAGTGCCTTGCGGTCGGAGGCCGAGCAGTTGCCATACCAGACAGATGCAACCAGTCAGGATGCTCTTGATGGTGCAGCTGTAGAACTTATTGAGGGTCCGAGGACACATGCCAAATCTTTTCAGTCTCCTGAGGGGGAATAGGCTTTGTCATGGCCTCTTCATGACTGTCTTGGTGTGTTTGGATGGCTTGTTGGTGATGTGGACACCAAGGAACTTTCAACCTGCTCCACTAAATGCCCTGTCAATGAGAATGTGGGCGTGCTCGGTCCTCCTTTTCCTGTAGTCCACGATCAGCTCCTTTGTCTTGATCACGTTGAGGGAGAGGTTGTTGTCCTGGCAGCACCCGGCCAGGTCTCTGACCTCCTCCCTATAGGCTGTCTCGTCGTTGTCGATGATCAGGCCTACCGCTGTTGTGTTGTCGGCAAATTTAATGATGGTGTTGGAGTTGTGCCTGGCCATGCAGTCATGAGTGAACAGGGAGTACTGGAGGGGACTGAGCACACACCCCTGAGGGGCCCTGTGTTGAGGATCAGCATGGCATATGTATTGTTACCTACCCTTACCACCTGGGGACGGCCCACCAGAAAGTCCAGGATCCAGTTGCTGGAGGAGGTGTTTAGTCCCAGAGTCCTTAGTTTAGTGATAAGCTTTGAGGGCACTATGGTGTTGAACGCTGAGCTGTAGTCAATTAACAGCATTCTCACACAGGTGTTCCTTTTGTCCAGGTGGGAAAGGGCAGTGTGAAGTGCAGTAGAGATTGCATCATCTGTGGATCTGTTGGGGCGGTATGATGATTGGAGTCGGTCTAGGGCAGGGGTGTCAAAGTCAAATGGACGGAGGGCCAAATAAAAAAATCAGCTACAAGACGAGGGCCGGACTGTTCGAATGTTCATTGAAAAATTTTTAAATGACGCATATAGTCTAGTGAACCTAATTGAACCTACTGAAAACCTAACAAATATATTACAATATGATCAGATAAATAAAGCAATATTTTCTTATGGCTCTGTCAGTAATCTTTAATTTTCAACAGACACAAAAGACAAATTTCCTTTATATAAATATCCCCATAACATGAACATTAAATGAAAGAAACCGGTATTCAAGGCACCATCAGTAGACTATATTTTCTATTTTAGCAAAAGTGGGCTAAATTTACTTCAAAGAAAAAACAATAATAGCAATTTTCTATCATCCACTCAACTGAAATATTTTTAAAATATAATTGGATTGAAATACAAAAAAATAAAGTGCAAAAATCTATTAATCAAAAACAACACTTTGTTTAAGGAGAAGTAACATGCAGTGAAAACAAATATTAAATTTTAACTTTTAAACTTGAACTGAGTAAAAACTCTAAATATGTGATTGCACAGTAATGTTCACTTGTTTGAGGTTGAGGGTGATACTTGGTGGTGTCCCATCTTTTCCACAAGTTCATCAATGTTCGGGGTAAGGCTCTGAGCTGAAGAAATCCTCAGAATTGAGTGGAGGTGTTCAGCAGTAAGTCGACTTCTGTGTGATGTTTTGTTCAGGTTCATCAAAGAAAACAGTTGTTCACACAGGTATGTGCTGCCAAACATAGACAACGTTTGAGCAGCCTGGATGCGCAGCTGGGGCATTGTGCCGGGGAGGAAACGGGCGAACTCCGCAGCACCCACTGCCGCATATTTTGCCCTCAGTGCATCATTGCATTGGAGGTCAATCAACTCCATTTGGAGGTTTGGTGGTGAGCTTTCCACGTCAACAGCAAATGGGTTACCGAGCAGTTCCAACCTGCTTTTTTGTGCTTCAAAGTCAGCAAATCGGCGTCGAAAGTCAGCGGCAAGCATACCTATTTTATCAGCCAACTGTGTGCTCGGGAACGCACTGGTAGAGAGCTTCTCTTTCATGGTCTGGCAGCTGGGAAAGTGGCTCAAATTTTCTTTCCGCATCTGCGTCTCCCACAGAGTCAGTTTGGTTTTAAATGCCTTCACTGTACTGTACATATCAGAGATGACACGATCCCGACCCTGCAGCTGCAAGTTTATTGCATTCAGATGACTCGTAATGTCACACAGAAAAGCCATTTCACACAGAAACATTTCGTCTCGGAGTTGTGTTGTGTCTTTCCCTTTGCTGTCCAAGAACAGACAAATCTCCTCACGAAGCTCGAAACATCTTTGAAGCACCTTTCCCTGGCTTAGCCATCGCACCTCTGTGTGATAAGGCAAATCACCATGCTCCGTTTCTAACTCCGTCAGAAATGCCTTGAACTGGCGGTGATTCAAACCTTTGGCTCTGATAAAGTTAACTGTGCGCGTGATGATGCTCATTACATGCTCCATTTTCAAGGCTTTACCGCACAACGCTTCCTGGTGTATGATACAATGATAAGCTGTCAGCTCACCTGTCGCGTTTTCCTCTTGCATCTTTTCCCGTATCTTCGCCACCAGTCCGCTCCTGTGTCCACACATCGCAGGTGCTCCGTCGGTTGTCAAACCCACAAGTTTTTCCCAAGGCAGCTCCATCTCATTTACACATCTTGACACCTCTTCATACAAATCATGCCCCGTAGTTGTGCCATGCATAGGACGTAAAGCCAAAAACTCCTCTGTCACGCTTAGGTTGGAGTCCACTCCGCGGATGAAAATTGACAACTGGGCAATGTCAGAAATGTCGGTGCTCTCATCCACAGCCAAGGAATATGCAATAAAATCTTTTCCCTTTTTCACAAGCTGCTCTTTTAGATTGATGGACAACTGGTCTACTCTCTCGGCAATGGTGTTTCTGCTCAGACTCACATTTAAAAAGAGTTGCCTTTTTTCTGGGCAAACTTCGTCACAAACTTTAATCATGCAGTTTTTGATGAAATCCCCCTCCGTAAATGGCCGGGCTGATTTAGCGATCTCTTCTGCCAAAATAAAACTGGCCTTGACAGCAGCCTGGCCTTGTGATTTGGCTTTTTTGAACAGAGCCTGTCGAGATTTGAGGCCTCGTTTTAATTCCTCTGCCTTTTGTAGCCTTTGTTCCATGTCCATATTCTTGTTTTTGTCCGCGTGTTTCGTTTCATAATGTCGTCTCAGATTATACTCTTTCAGTACCGCCACACTTTCTCCACACAGAAGACACACAGGTTTTCCAGCTACCTTCGTGAACATATACTCCGACTCCCACCTTGTTTGAAACCCCCGGTTCTCAGTATCCACCTTCCGTTTTGCCATTTTTGATGGGTATCTGAAAGTTAATTTTACTGTGATGCTGACGACTGCTGTGCCAATAAATATTGAAATGAAGCAGCCTACTGCTCGGTGCGTCACCTTTGCATTGTGGGAAATGTAGTATTGGTGCGTGTAAAAGATCTGCGGGCTGCCGGCTTGCTGCGGGCCGGTTCTAATAATAAATCAAGATCATCCCAGGGGCCGTAAAAAACCTTCTTGCGGGCCGGATGTGGCCCGCGGGCCTTGACTCTGACATATGTGGTCTAGGGTTTCGACATCTGGTTCAGTAGCATCGGTTGTCCTCTTTGTGAAGAACATACAGACTGTTCTTCTCCCTTGACTCATAGACATCTGGTTCAGTAGCATCGGTTGTCCTCTTTGTGAAGAACATACAGACTGTTTTTTACTTCTTACATTGAGATGGAAACATGAGTCACTGAGACCCTTGTAACATTGCTCCATCTTGGACTTCACGTTTTCCAGAAGAAAGTAGTTGGCCATTTCTGTGGAGTGGTTTGTTCTGAAGCCAAACTGCATTGCGTGTAGAAGATTTAAAGATGGGTGTTCTTATGGTTGACCTCCAGACCCTTGGACCCCCCCCCCCTAAGGTAGAGTCCAGTCCAAACATCTTTGGCTTTAGTTCATTAGAGAGCTAATCATCTTGTTCACCTCTGACTCAGAAACCTCCCTTATGGTGATGAACCTGTTGAGTGTCATTCACTGGTGCTGTGCCCAAGAAACCAGTGGCGGGGTTCTGTCCGTAAGACAAGTCACCCTGGTTGGCCTTTTTATGAGCTGTGAGGTCAAAGATATTTATGATCCGTTTTAGGATTTTCCTACAAGACTTGTCTTGATAATTCATGTTAAAATCTCCCATTTTAAGATGAACAATGTCCTGAAATGACATTTCCTTAATTAAACTGGTCAAAAACAGTGTTTTGGTGTAAAGGGGTCTGTACATTCCTGAAGGCTATTAGGCATTTGAGGAGACAGTGGATTCTTTAGGCCAATAAATTCTAGTTCATTATCACGGCCGCTCAATTTGTTTACATAGGATATGTTCTTTAATGTAAATAATCAAACCCACTCTTCCTTCCATCCTGTCTCTCCTGAAAACATTGTAGCCGGGCAGACCCCCCTCTTCCTTCCATCCGGTCTCTCCTGAAAACATTGTAGTCGGGCAGACCCCCTCTTCCTTCCATCCGGTCTCTCCTGAAAACATTGTAGCCAGGCACAGAGCAGCAGATGTAGAGTTTTTATGGAGCCATGTTTCTGAAAGGCAGTGGAAGTCAAGGTTGGAGTCTGTGAGAAGATGTTGAATTTGATCACTTTTTGGAATGACACAGCAAATGTTCAAGAACCCCCCCCCCCTCCCCCTTAGTAGTCCCTTGGGCTTAGCTCGTGGGTCTCAGATTACTTGAGTGTGATTGACAGTTTGAAAAAAACGTAACATGTTCTGACTGTTGGGTTGTTTTTGTTTTTATTGGAGGCAGTTTGGTAGTGAATTTATCTCTCTCTTGCACTGGATGCTGGGAACTAATTAAAACAGCTTGCATGCCAAAAGCACAGTCTGGGATCGCGTATAGTGACTTGGATATTTTTGGGTAGTCAAAGTTAATCTTGGAGCTTGTAAACTCGAGAGAAATCATGGGACCATAGCAGTCACCCACTGTGGCGGTGGTGATGATTTGACGATGGGGCCATCCACTGCTTTTCATTCCTTTGGGTATCAGGAGCCCAGGGTTGAGGCTGGCTCGGGGGTGTCAGGCCCAGGGTTGAGGCTGGCTCGGGGGTGTCAGGCCCAGGGTTGAGGCTGGCTCGGGGGTGTCAGGCCCAGGGTTGAGGCTGGCTCGGGGGTGTCAGGCCCAGGGTTGAGGCTGGCTCGGGGGTGTCAGGCCCAGGGTTGAGGCTGGCTCGGGGGTGTCAGGCCCGGGGTTGAGGCTGGCTCGGCGGTGTTAGGCCCGGGGTCGAGGCTGGCTCGGCGGTGTCAGGCCCGGGGTCGAGGCTGGCTCGGCGGTGTCAGGCCCGGGGTCGAGGCTGGCTCGGCGGTGTCAGGCCCGGGGTCGAGGCTGGCTCGGCGGTGTCAGGCCCGGGGTCGAGGCTGGCTCGGCGGTGTCAGGCCCGGGGTCGAGGCTGGCTCGGCGGTGTCAGGCCCGGGGTCGAGGCTGGCTCGGCGGTGTCAGGCCCGGGGTCGAGGCTGGCTCGGCGGTGTCAGGCCCGGGGTCGAGGCTGGCTCGGCGGTGTCAGGCCCGGGGTCGAGGCTGGCTCGGCGGTGTCAGGCCCGGGGTCGAGGCTGGCTCGGCGGTGTCAGGCCCGGGGTCGAGGCTGGCTCGGCGGTGTCAGGCCCGGGGTCGAGGCTGGCTCGGCGGTGTCAGGCCCGGGGTCGAGGCTGGCTCGGCGGTGTCAGGCCCGGGGTCGAGGCTGGCTCGGCGGTGTCAGGCCCGGGGTCGAGGCTGGCTCGGCGGTGTCAGGCCCGGGGTCGAGGCTGGCTCGGCCGTTTCAGGCCCGGGGTCGAGGCTGGCTCGGCCGTTTCAGGCCCGGGGTCGAGGCTGGCTCGGCCGTTTCAGGCCCGGGGTCGAGGCTGGCTCGGCAGTGTCAGGCCCGGGGTCGAGGCTGGCTCGGCAGTGTCAGGCCCGGGGTCGAGGCTGGCTCGGCAGTGTCAGGCCCGGGGTCGAGGCTGGCTCGGCAGTGTCAGGCCCGGGGTCGAGGCTGGCTCGGCAGTGTCAGGCCCGGGGTCGAGGCTGGCTCGGCAGTGTCAGGCCCGGGGTCGAGGCTGGCTCGGCGGTGTCAGGCCCGGGGTCGAGGCTGGCTCGGCGGTGTCAGGCCCGGGGTCGAGGCTGGCTCGGCGGTGTCAGGCCCAGGGAACAGGAGGGTAGTTTAGCAGTTTTTGATAGGTGTTGGAGGACTTGTTTGTTACTACCAAGCGATTCAGTCGAGCAGGGAGAGAAGTAGACTTGGCCATTATTTAGGACCGTATGATATGCTGAGTATTGCCCGCTCCCGTGGAACGGTGAACAAAGGCGTTTGTCTGGGGGGGGGTTGGCATTCCCTGACGCCAACAGTAGATTATCATCCCAGGGAGGACATACTGAGATTATCAGTAGAGCAGTTTAGAGCCGATGTGATATATCGAATTAATGCTGTTGTGTGAAATTCCAAATGTCTGTATTGCAACAATCAAGGTTTTATTATGAGCGTTTGTCTACTTGTTCTCATGTCTTCTTGTGTGCACCTTCCCAATTACACCAGAGATCTGAATACAATGAGATGCTCATGTCTCCCCCCTAACAGTGGGAGTCTTGTCCCGAAGGAAGGAGGGAAGGCAGGCGACAAGCTTGGGTTCAAAATAAGCGCATAGAAATGCATTGGGCTTATTTTAGACCGTTTTTGGTGAGAGTGAAACCTCTCGCTTCACCTCTTTCTCCCAAGCCCCTTCCCCTACAACTCACAACAACAAAGATGAGCGATCACAGTATACATGAGTTTCACTAGTGACTGATGCAACCTGAAAAAGTGTTAAAGACAGAGTTAATGAGTACTTGAGGTCACTGAGAAAGTCTGGACATGGCCTGCTCTCCCTTATGTAAGGAATTAAGTACTTTACCATGTTTACTATGTACTGTAGGCAGTAGCATAATAAACATTATATATTTTAAAATGTTTAAAAAAAAAAAAGTCTAATTCAATAATATACTTGTACCACTGTAGATGCTGTGTTTTTATTTACAGTAGTTATGTACAGCTGGAGGCATTCACAAGTGTTTGAATTCTGCAAACAACATGTCCTTGATGGGCTATCAACAGGACAATGGACTCCTTTGCCAACTTTAGGGACTTTAAATGTACAGTATCAATGGATGTTTGCGAGGCATGTCACTTCTCCCATCTCTTTTGCATAGCCCACCAAATGTTGTCTAACATCTGGATGGATCCATAAGGAATTACTATGGGAATAAATGTCACTGAATGACACAGCATGGGGACTGGTCTTTATAAATCAATCAGATGTTTATGTGGAAATGTAAGGATTATTCTGCACTATACTCACATTTTTGTTTCTCTTGGAAGAGAACAACCATAATGTTC
The DNA here is from genome assembly GCF_045791955.1 of Oncorhynchus clarkii lewisi. Classification (NCBI taxonomy): domain Eukaryota; kingdom Metazoa; phylum Chordata; class Actinopteri; order Salmoniformes; family Salmonidae; genus Oncorhynchus; species Oncorhynchus clarkii. The sequence goes on along the minus strand of NC_092178.1, from coordinate 89,673 downwards.
AAATGAATGAAGCGACATTTCTAAAATCAATCCCATATAGTCTGTTCAATTCAAGGCTCCGTTTGCGTCTTGGAGCTTTAGGCCTATATCATTTCAGTAACTTAGCTTCTCAAAGATGCCCTCTGGTGGGCAAACTAGCACTAACTACCATTAATGGCAACAATGGCTGACACTTAAATAACGTGCCATAGAATTCTGCGGCAGCCATCAGAAAGTATTCAGACCCGGACGTGCTACCTGTCCCAGACCTGCTGTTTTCAACTCTAGAGACAGCAGGAGCGGTAGAGATACTCTTAATGATTGGCTATGAAAAGTCAACTGACATTTACTCCTGAGGTGCTGACTTGCTGCACCCTCTACAACAGGGGTGTCAAAGTCAAATGGACGGAGGGCCAAATAAAAAAATCAGCTACAAGACGAGGGCCGGACTGTTCGAATGTTCATTGAAAAATTTTTAAATGACGCATATAGTCTAGTGAACCTAATTGAACCTACTGAAAACCTAACAAATATATTACAATATGATCAGATAAATAAAGCAATATTTTCTTATGGCTCTGTCAGTAATCTTTAATTTTCAACAGACACAAAAGACAAATTTCCTTTATATAAATATCCCCATAACATGAACATTAAATGAAAGAAACCGGTATTCAAGGCACCATCAGTAGACTATATTTTCTATTTTAGCAAAAGTGGGCTAAATTTACTTCAAAGAAAAAACAATAATAGCAATTTTCTATCATCCACTCAACTGAAATATTTTTAAAATATAATTGGATTGAAATACAAAAAAATAAAGTGCAAAAATCTATTAATCAAAAACAACACTTTGTTTAAGGAGAAGTAACATGCAGTGAAAACAAATATTAAATTTTAACTTTTAAACTTGAACTGAGTAAAAACTCTAAATATGTGATTGCACAGTAATGTTCACTTGTTTGAGGTTGAGGGTGATACTTGGTGGTGTCCCATCTTTTCCACAAGTTCATCAATGTTCGGGGTAAGGCTCTGAGCTGAAGAAATCCTCAGAATTGAGTGGAGGTGTTCAGCAGTAAGTCGACTTCTGTGTGATGTTTTGTTCAGGTTCATCAAAGAAAACAGTTGTTCACACAGGTATGTGCTGCCAAACATAGACAACGTTTGAGCAGCCTGGATGCGCAGCTGGGGCATTGTGCCGGGGAGGAAACGGGCGAACTCCGCAGCACCCACTGCCGCATATTTTGCCCTCAGTGCATCATTGCATTGGAGGTCAATCAACTCCATTTGGAGGTTTGGTGGTGAGCTTTCCACGTCAACAGCAAATGGGTTACCGAGCAGTTCCAACCTGCTTTTTTGTGCTTCAAAGTCAGCAAATCGGCGTCGAAAGTCAGCGGCAAGCATACCTATTTTATCAGCCAACTGTGTGCTCGGGAACGCACTGGTAGAGAGCTTCTCTTTCATGGTCTGGCAGCTGGGAAAGTGGCTCAAATTTTCTTTCCGCATCTGCGTCTCCCACAGAGTCAGTTTGGTTTTAAATGCCTTCACTGTACTGTACATATCAGAGATGACACGATCCCGACCCTGCAGCTGCAAGTTTATTGCATTCAGATGACTCGTAATGTCACACAGAAAAGCCATTTCACACAGAAACATTTCGTCTCGGAGTTGTGTTGTGTCTTTCCCTTTGCTGTCCAAGAACAGACAAATCTCCTCACGAAGCTCGAAACATCTTTGAAGCACCTTTCCCTGGCTTAGCCATCGCACCTCTGTGTGATAAGGCAAATCACCATGCTCCGTTTCTAACTCCGTCAGAAATGCCTTGAACTGGCGGTGATTCAAACCTTTGGCTCTGATAAAGTTAACTGTGCGCGTGATGATGCTCATTACATGCTCCATTTTCAAGGCTTTACCGCACAACGCTTCCTGGTGTATGATACAATGATAAGCTGTCAGCTCACCTGTCGCGTTTTCCTCTTGCATCTTTTCCCGTATCTTCGCCACCAGTCCGCTCCTGTGTCCACACATCGCAGGTGCTCCGTCGGTTGTCAAACCCACGAGTTTTTCCCAAGGCAGCTCCATCTCATTTACACATCTTGACACCTCTTCATACAAATCATGCCCCGTAGTTGTGCCATGCATAGGACGTAAAGCCAAAAACTCCTCTGTCACGCTTAGGTTGGAGTCCACTCCGCGGATGAAAATTGACAACTGGGCAATGTCAGAAATGTCGGTGCTCTCATCCACAGCCAAGGAATATGCAATAAAATCTTTTCCCTTTTTCACAAGCTGCTCTTTTAGATTGATGGACAACTGGTCTACTCTCTCGGCAATGGTGTTTCTGCTCAGACTCACATTTAAAAAGAGTTGCCTTTTTTCTGGGCAAACTTCGTCACAAACTTTAATCATGCAGTTTTTGATGAAATCCCCCTCCGTAAATGGCCGGGCTGATTTAGCGATCTCTTCTGCCAAAATAAAACTGGCCTTGACAGCAGCCTGGCCTTGTGATTTGGCTTTTTTGAACAGAGCCTGTCGAGATTTGAGGCCTCGTTTTAATTCCTCTGCCTTTTGTAGCCTTTGTTCCATGTCCATATTCTTGTTTTTGTCCGCGTGTTTCGTTTCATAATGTCGTCTCAGATTATACTCTTTCAGTACCGCCACACTTTCTCCACACAGAAGACACACAGGTTTTCCAGCTACCTTCGTGAACATATACTCCGACTCCCACCTTGTTTGAAACCCCCGGTTCTCAGTATCCACCTTCCGTTTTGCCATTTTTGATGGGTATCTGAAAGTTAATTTTACTGTGATGCTGACGACTGCTGTGCCAATAAATATTGAAATGAAGCAGCCTACTGCTCGGTGCGTCACCTTTGCATTGTGGGAAATGTAGTATTGGTGCGTGTAAAAGATCTGCGGGCTGCCGGCTTGCTGCGGGCCGGTTCTAATAATAAATCAAGATCATCCCAGGGGCCGTAAAAAACCTTCTTGCGGGCCGGATGTGGCCCGCGGGCCTTGACTCTGACATATGTGCTCTACAACTACTGTGATTATTATTATTTGACCATGCTGGTCATTTATGAACATTTGAACATATTGGCCATGTTCTGTTAATCTCCACCCGGCACAGCCAGAAGAGGACTGGCCACCCCTCCATAGCCTGGTTCCTCTCTAGGTCTCTTCCTAGGTTTTAGCCTTTCTAGGGAGGTTTTCCTAGCCACTGTGCTTCTACACCTGCATTGCTTGCTTGCTGTTTGGGGTTTTAGTCTGGGTTTCTGTACAGCACTTTGAGATATCAGCTGATGTACAAAGAGCTATATAAATACATTTGATTTGATTGACTTTTTTTTGCTTTGTTACGTTACAGCTTTATTCTAACATTTATTAAATCATTTTTTTCTCTTAAATCTACACCCAATACCCCATAATGACAAAGCAAAAACAGTTTTTTAGAAATATTTGCTAATTTATTATGAATAAAAAAATGTATCACCTTTACATAAGTAATCTTCCTGGGTATGATGCTACAAGCTTGGCACACCTGTATTTGAGTTTCTCCCATTCTTCTCTACAGATCCTCTCAAGCTCTGTCAGGTTGGATGGGGTGCACCGCTGCACAGCTATTCTCAGGTCTCTCCATATTGTTCGTTCGGGTTCAAGTCCGGGCTCTGGCTGGGCCTCAAGGACATTCAGCGACTTGTCCGATAGCCAAGACAACGCAGGAGTGGCTGTGTGCTTAGGGTTGTTGTCCTGTTGGAAGGTGAACCTTCACCCCAGTCTGAGGTCCTGAGAGCTCCAGAGCACTTTTCATCAAGGATCTCTGTACTTTCCTCCGTTTGTCTTTCACTCGATCCAGACTAGGCCAGGCCCTGCCGCTGAAAAACATCCCCACGGCATGATGCTGCCACCACCATGCTTCACCGTAGAGAGGGTGCCAGGTTTCCTCTACCCTTACCAATGGCCCTGGGACGCTACCTCCGACCAATGGCCAGGCCCTGACCTGGGGCCTGTTCAGGAGGGTGTAAAATTACTGAATGAAATGTAGCTAGGCGGTTCGCGCCCAGGCTCTCGTAACCGGCCGCGACCGGGAGGTCCGTTGGGCGACGCACAATTGGCCTAGCGTCGTCCGGGTTAGGGAGGGCTTGGTCGGTAGGGATGTCCTTGTCTCATCGCACACCAGCGACTCCTGTGGCGGGCCGGGCGCAGTGCGCGCTAACCAAGGTTGCCAGGTGCACGGTGTTTCCTCCGACACATTGGTGCGGCTGGCTTCCGGGTTGGATGCGCACTGTGTTAAAAAGCAGTGCGGCTCGTTGGGTTGTGTATCGGAGGACACATGACTTTCAACCTTCGTCTCTCCCGAGCCCGTACGGGAGTTGTAGCGATGAGACAAGATAGTAGCTACTACAACAATTGGACACTACGAAATTGGGGAGAAAAGGGGGTAAAAAAAAAAAGAAGGGAAAAAAGAATTGTAGCTAGGCCTACTTTATAGAATTGATTTTCTCAGAAATGTAGAGTAGGGGATCATGTCAGTTCTATACATTACATAAGCCTACATATACAATACATTTGGAAAGTATTCAGACCCCTTCAGTTTTTCCACATTTTGTTACGTTACAGCCTTATTCTAAAATGTATTAAATATTTTTTTCCCTCTTCAATATACACACAATACCCCATAATGACAAAGCAAAAAAGGTTCACATGTTTTTGCTAATTTATAAAAAAAATTAAAATAAACTGATTGTATTTACAGAAGTAGTCCGACCCTTTACTCAGTACTTTGTTGATGCACCTTTGGCAGCCATTTACAGTCTTGAGTCTTCTTGGTTGTGATGCTAAAAACTTGGCACATCTGTATTTGTAGAGTTTCTCCCATTCTTCTCTGCAGATCCTCTCAAGCTCTCAGGTTGAATGGGAAGCGTTGCTGCACAACTATTTTAGGTCTCCATAGATGTTCGATCGAGTTCAAGTTTGGGCTCTGGCTGAGCCACTCAAGGACATTGAGGCTTGTCTCGAAGCCACTTTTGCTTTGCGTTGGCTGTGTGCTTAGGGTCGTTGTCCTGTTGGAAGGTGAACCTTCACCCATCTGAGGTTCTGAGCACTCTGGAGCAGGTTTCATCAAGGATCTCTGTACTTTGCTTCATCTTTCCCTTGATCCTGACTAGTCTCCCAGTCCCTGCAGCTGAAAAACACCCCCAAAGCATGATGCCGCCAACGCCATGCTTCACCGTAGGGATGGTGCCTGGTTTCCTCCAGACGTGATGCTGCCACCACCATGCTTCACCGTAGGGATGTTGCCAGGTTTCCTCCAGACCTGACACTGCATTCAGGCCAAAGAGTTCAGTCTTGGTTTCATCAGACCAGAGAATCTTGTTTCTCATGGTCTGAGAGTCTTTAGGTGGCTTTTGGCAAACTCCAAGTGGACTGTCATGTGCCTTTTAGTGAGGAGTGGCTTCTGTCTGGCCACTCTACCATAAAGACCTGATTGGTGGAGTGTTGCAGAGATGGTTGTCCTTCTGGAAGGTTCTCCCATCTCCACAGAGGAACTCTCGAGCTCTGTCAAGAGTGACCATCGGGTTCTTGTTCACCTCCCTGACCAAGGCCCTTCTATGTGAATTTCATCAGAAGTTGGCAGCCCTGTGAATGTGTAGACAGTGTATCAATAGCCCTGCATTTTTAGTATTATTAGCAGCTCGTCTATTTGAATATGCAGGAGTATTTCCTCTGGTCACAGGAACATCATTTTTTGCATGAAGCGGATGCGGTGACACTCCAGTGTCACCATCGGGGAGAAGACGATGTCCCATCTGGTCAGTCTCACAGGAGGAGAAGGAAAGAACCGCAAGAGACTGACCCTCTGCTTTTCTCTCCCTCCCTCCACTGAGACTGATGCAGTGTTCAAAAACCGGGAACTCGGAATACTCCGACTTCAGTGCGTTCAAGACACCTGGCAATTTAGGGGGGAAATGAGCTCCAACTGGGAAATCTTCATGGTCATCAAACTCAGTCAAGCTCTGGCATCTTTCTAGAGACCCAACTTTCCGACCAGAACATCACTGATGTCGTGATTTTTCCCAGTTGTCTTGAAAGCAACATGACCATCAGATGCAAGTAGCCTACCATCGGTCCAGTAAAATACAATTATTTGCAAATAATTTTGATTTATACTCAGCTGGCCTCACAAGGCTACACCAACTGATTCAGCGCATTAAATTAACACCTGCCACATGCAGGTAGATTTAGGAATTTGTGGGTAGAATGTTTATTTCACCAGCCACGTTGGCGGTAGCATTTCACTCATTTTTACAAATAGAGTTAGAAGTCAAGCATTAACACCTTTTTATAGCAAAATTAATTCAGCAGTAGCTTTTTTTCTAAGTTTGTGTATTTTTGTATCACTCAGACCTACAATAGCCTATATCCCACCTCACCCATTTAAAAAAAGATATATTATTTTTATTTTACCTTTTATGTAACTAGGCAAGTCAGTTAACCTCTCTGGGATCGTTCGGGGCGGTAGCGTCCCACCTCGCCACCAGCCAGTGAAATTGCAGGGCGCCAAATTCAAAACAACAAATGTCATAATTAAAATTCCTCAACCATAAAAGTATTTTACACCATTTTAAAGATACACTTCTCGTTAATCAGCAGGGTAGCCTAGTGGTTAGAGCGTTGGACTAGTAACCGAAAGGTTGCAAGTTCAAATCCCCAAGCTGACAAGTTGCAAATCTGTCGTTCTGCCCCTGAACAGGCAGTTAACCCACTGTTCCTAGGCCGTCATTGAAAATAAGAATTTGTTCCTAACTTGCCTAGTTAAATAAAGGTAAAATACATTTTAAAATTAAATAAATCCAACCACAGTGTCCGATTTCAAAAAGGCTTTTCGGCGAAAGCAGAACATATTATTGTTAGGTCAGCAACTAGTCACGGAAAGCATTCACCCATTTTCCAACCAAAGAGGTGTCACAAAAAGCAGAAATATAGCTAATATTAATCCTAACCTTTGACGATCTTCATCAGATGACACTCCCAGGACTCAATGTTACACAATACATGTATGTTTTGTTCGATCAAGTTCATATTTATATCCAAAAACCTCAGTTTACATTGGCGCCATGTTCAGAAATGCCTCAAACATCCGGAGAATTTGCAGAGAGCCACATCAAATAACAGAAATACTCATCATGTTGAAAGATACATGTTTTACATAGAATTAAAGATCAACTTGTTCTTAATGCAACCACTGTGTCAGATTTCAAAAAAGCTTTACGGCAAAAGCACAATATTAAATAATCTGATAACAGCGTTCAGCCACAAAAGCAAGCAATACAGGTACCTGCCAAGTTGTGGAGTCAACAAAAGTCATAAATAGCATTATAAATCTTCACTTACCTTTGCTGATCTTCGTCGGAATGCACTCCCAGGACTCCCACAAGAAATGGTAGTTTCGATCACGTCCAAATACCTCCGTTTTGTTTGCGCGTTTAGTTCACTATTCCAAAGGCACAATATTGAGCGCAAAATCCAGACGAAAAGTCAAGAGTTCCATTACAGTTTGTAGAAACATGTCAAATGATGTTTACAATCAATCTTTAGGGTCTTTTTATAATAAATCTTCAATAATATTCCAACCGGACAATAGCGTATTCATTACATAGGGAAAAGAAGGCACATTGCTCCAACTTGTACTTAACCGTAAACATAAATGCCTTTCTTAAAATCAATACACAGAAATATATATTTTTAAGCCTGCATATTTAGCTATAAGAAATCCAGGTTACCAGGCAATATTAACCAGGTGAAATTGTGTCACTTCTCTTGCGTTCATTGCACGTAGAGTCAGGGTATATGCAACAGTTTGTGCCGCCTGGCTCTTTACGAACTAATTTGCCAGAATTTTACGTAATTATGACATAACATTGAAGGTTGTATAATGTAACAGCAATATTTAGACTTAGGGTTGCCATCTGTTAGATAAAATGTGGAATGGTTCCTATGATGTGGAATGGTCTATGATTTGATAGAGCAGTCTGACTGAGCGGTGGTCGGCAGCAGCAGGCTCGTAAGCATTCATTCAAACAGCACTTTCCTGCATTTTGACAGCAGCTCTTCGCAATGCTTCAAGCATTGCGCTATTTATCACTTCAAGTCTATCAACTTCCGAGATTAGGCTGGTGTAACCGATGTGAAATGACTAGCTAGTTAGCGGGGTGCGTGCTAATAGCGTTTCAAACGTCACTCGCTCTAAGACTTGGAGTAGTTGTTCCCCTTGCTCTGCAATAGTCGCGGCTTTTGTGGAGTGATGGGTAACGATGCTTCGAGGGTGGCTGTTGTCGATGTGTTCCTGGTTCGAACCCAGGTAGGGGCGAGGAGAGGGACTGAAGCTATACTGTTACACTAGCAATACTAAAGTGCCTATAAGAACATCCAATAGTCAAAGGTATATGAAATACAAATCGTATAGAGAGAGTCCTATAATTCCTACAATAATTACAACCTAAAACTTCTTACCTGGGAATATTGAAGACTCATGTTAAAAGGAACGACCAGCTTTCATATGTTCTCATGTTCTGAGCAAGACCCTTAAACGTTAGCTTTCTTACACGGCACATATTGCACTTTTACTTTCTTCTCCAACACTTTGTTTTTGCATTATTTTAACCAAATTGAAAATGTTTCATTATTTAATTGAGGCTAAATTGATTTGATGTATTATATTAAGTTAAAATATGTGTTAATTCAGTATTGTTGTAATGGTCATTATTACAAATACATTTTAAAAATTGGCCGATCTGCTTTTTTTGGTCCTTCAATAGTTGGTATCGTTATCGAAAAATCATAATCGGTTGACCTCTACTCTACACTAGCTCGTTTTGTCACAAACTATTTGAATTTTAGCAACCAGGAAATGGCGGAGCTATTTCTGCATAGTGCATCTTTATAACGTTTGTCTTCGGAAAGTATTCAGACCCCATGACTTTTTCCACTTTGTTACATTACAGACTTACTCTAAAAGTGATTTAAAAAAAATCTTAACCTACATACAATACCCGATAATGAAGTGAAAACACGTTTTAGAAGATTGTAGAAAATGTTTAAAAAATAAAATACCATATTTACATAACTAGTCAGGCCCTTTGCTATGAGACTTGAAATTGAGCTCAGGTGCATCCTGTTGCTACAACTTGATTGGAGTCCACCTGGGGTAAATTCAATTGATTGGACATGATTTGGAAAGGCACACACCTGTTTATATAAAGTCACACAGTTGACAGTGCATGTCAGAGCAAAAACCAAGCTATGAGGTCAAAGGAATTGTCCTTAGAGCTCCGAGACAGGATTGTGTCGAGGCACAGATCTGGGGAAGGGTACCAACACATGTATGCAGCATTGAAGGTCCCCAAGAACACTCAATTCGACCACTTTGAACATTGAATGCACACTCAATTCGACCACTTTGAACATTGAATGCACACTCAATTCGACCACTTTGATACTTTGAGATTTTTAGCGAGCAAAATTTAAAGTAAAATTGTAATGCTGATGGTTGTGGCAGTGGCTAACCAAATCACAGATTGCGGCCTCCTTGTCCATAGGCAGCTTTCAAGGTAAGAACATCCTGCTTGCACTCCAGGAGGATTGTCCTCCCCTGAAGTTCTGGGTGTTTGAAAATGTTCTTGTTCTAGTAATTAGTTTCTCAGTCACCCAACCTTCAAAAACATTTAATGAATATCAATATTCAGGTGGTTTGTGCCTACTAGTTGAAGATCCTTGGCATCATCTTAGACACTATGATGCGTTTCAGTTGAGTCCCCCTTTCATCTCTGCCTAACGTGCACAAGGCTAAAATATAAAATTAAATTTGATTCCTGGAGCACTTAATATCCTATGCTTATTTGTATGACTTATTCAAAACTGTCCATGAATGACTGCAAAAATACATCGCCTGATATCATTCATTTTCAGACACAAGTAGCCATATCAGATTTCAAATATGTGACCCGTTTCAGGAAACTAGGCATGTCATGACTTCACAGGAGAGCCATTTAAACATGCTTTAAATTATTATTATTTTCTTTCTAAATTTGTTTTTGGGCATAAATTACTTCTGGAACATGTTAACTTTCATGTGCCTTAATAACAAACTTGTATGTCATCTGTAAATATGAATAAAATTGTTAGAGGAGAGGAGTTAGAATTGGTCTGCCATATTAGCAGTCAGTCTGTGTTAATCCTGTCGAATGCTGCTTTTTTAAAATGTGGTGTTGCTCAACTTTCTGCAGGATCAAGTTTTTAAATCAGTGGAATTAGAGTACGATAGCTACAGAGATGGAGAAAGCACCTGTCTCCGGATTCCATCTTCAAATTCAGGGCAACCGTGGCATGGCAGCCATGCATGATATATGCGGATAAGATTGTAGTTAGCTAACGCTATACTTATTTCCAGGTATTACACATTTCTAATTTTGAGTGGTTTCGTTTCAAGCTAAAGTGTGCTAAGCCCTCCTTTTCCTGTAATCCATGATCAGGTCCTTTGTCATGCTGACGTTGAGGGAGAGGTTGTTGTCCTGGCACCACACTGCCAGGTCTCTGACCTCCCGATAAGCTGTCTCGTCGTCAGTGATCAGGCCTACCACTGTCATGTCGTCTGCAAACTTGAAGATGGTGTTGGAGTCATGCGCTGCCACGTAGTCTTGGGTGATCCGGGAGTAATCAAATCACATTTTATTAGTCACATGCGCCAAATACAACCGGTATAGACCTTACAGTGAAATGCTTACTTATGAGCCCCTAACCAACAGTGCAGTTTAAAAAATACAGATAAGAATAAGAGATCAAAGTAACAAGTAATTAAAGAGGAGCAGTGAAATAACAATAGCGAGACTATATACATGGGGGTGCCGGTACAGAGTCAATATGCGGGGGCACCGGTTAGTTGAGGTAGTATGTACATGTAGGTAGAGTTATTAAAGTAACTATGCATAGATGACGGGGGGGGGGAATAATCAGAATTAGTTGGGTAACATAGATAAGATGTTTTATTTTCATGATATGCTTATGAGTTACTTCTCATCAGAATGTATCTTGTTGTACTATAGTGGTGGCCATTTGCAGTTATTTGGGCCGCAGAGAGGGGAGGGGTCAAGCTTGTCTTCATATGTAAACATATCTTTTAAATCAATTATCTTGGCTCCACAATGTCTGTGTGCCAGTCACTGTGTCTCTGTGATCTTGTCAAGGAGGGGGTATTTGATATATGCCTGTTGATAGGTTTTGTTTTATGGTTCTGAGATCGAGAAAATAACATAGTTTAGGAGACAAAGCTGAACGATAATTTATGGCCAATGCTGTCTGGCTATGTGTGTCTTTGCTATAAAGGATCTCAGTTGCAATGTGTAAGGACTCTCAGAGAATTCATTTATAGACACTGAATTGATCTGAGATTCACAGGGTTGTGCATGAGCTCATATAATTAAAGATTGACTTTATGATAACTCTGACTTGTGTGTGGTTTGCTCTCATGATTTGGTAAATACAGGAAATTTCCACGACAGGGGCAATGCAAATAGTCAGGGTAGCCATTAGATTAGATGTTCAGGAGTCTTATGGCTTGGGGGTAGAAGCTGTTTAGAAGCCTCTTGGACCTAGACTTGGCGCTCTGGTACCGCTTGCAGTGCGGAAGCAGGGAGAACAGTCCATGACTAGGGTGGCTGGAGTCTGACAATTTTTAGTGTCTTCCTCTGACACCACCTGGTATAGAGAGAGGTCCTGGATGTCAGGAAGCTTGGCCCCAGTGATGTACTGGGCCATACGCACTACCCTCTGTGTAGTGCCTTGCGGTCGGAGGCCGAGCAGTTGTCATACTAGGCAGTGATGCAATCATGCTCTTGATGGTGCAGCTGTTTAATCTTTTGAGGATCTGAGGACCCATGACAAATCTTTTCAGGCTCCTGAGGGGGAATAGGTTTTGTCGTGCCCGCTTCACGACTGTCATGGTGTGTTTGGATCATGTTAGTTTGTTGATGTGGACACCAAGGAACTTGAAGCTCTCAACCTGCTCCAATGCAGCCCAGTCAATGAGAATGGGGGCATGCTCAGTCCTCTTTTTCCTGTAGTCCACAATCATCTCCTTTGTCTTGATCACATTGAGGGAGAGGTTGTTGTCCTGGCACAACACGGCCAGGTCTCTGACCTCCTCCCAATAGGCTGTCTTGTTGTCTGTGATCATGCCTACCACAGTACAGGAGGAGACTAAGCTTGCACCCCTGAGGGTCCCCCGTGTTGAGGGTCAGTGTGGCAGATGTGTTGCCTATCCTCACCACCTGGGGACGGCCAGTAGGTCTAGGCCAATATTATTGGCACAGGGTCTACTACTCGTGTTTCAAAGTTAGGATTCCAATAGGACTAATGGAAGACTAGATCAAAATCACGTCTGTCTGGTCTGTCTGGTCTGGTCTGTCTCGGGCTTCGTTTTAAATTGGGAGCTTTGTGTTTGAGAGAAGGTGTTTGTGTTGACTGACGATTGAAGGTTTCCTAATGCAGTGTTTTCCCCTTACTGACGTGGGCATTAATATGGACTTGGACCCCACTTTTCTGCTTTAACAGCCTCTACTCTTCTGGGGAGGCTTTCCACTAGATGTTGGAACATTGCTTGCTTCCATTCAGCCACGAGCGTTAGTGAGATCGGGTACTGATGTTGGGTGATTAGGCCTGGCTCGCAGTCAACGTTACAATTTATCCCTAAGGTGTTCGATGGGGTTGAGCTCAGGGCTCTTGCAGACCTGTCAAGTTCTTCCACACCGATCTCGACAAACCATTTCTGTGTGGACCTCGCTTTGTGCACAGGTGCGTTGTCATGCTGAAACAGGAAAGGGCCTTCCCCAAGCTGTTACCACAAAGTTGGATGCACAGAATCGTCTAGAATGTCTTTGTATGCTGTAGCATTAAGGTTTCCCTTCAGTGGAACTAAGGGGCATAGCCCTACCCATGAAAAACAGCCCAGACCATTATTCCTCCTCCACCAAACTTTACAGTTGACTCTATGCATTGGGGCAGGTAGTGTTCTCCTGGGATCCACCAAAACTAGATTTGTATGTCAGACTGCCAGATGGTAAAGCGTGATTCATCACTCCAGAGAAAGCCTTTCCACTGCTCCAGAGTCCAATGGTCGGCGATCTTTACACCACTCCAGTCAACCATGCGTAATACCAAGTGTTATCTTAGGCTTGTGTGCGGCTGCTTGGCCATGGAAACCCATTACATTAACGGTTATTTTGCTGACGTTTCTTCCAGAGGCAGTTTGGAACTCTGTAGTGAGTGTTGCAATCGAGGACAGACAATCTTTACGCGCTTCAGCACTCTGCAGTCCCATTCTGTGAGCTTGTGTGGCCTACCACTTCACGGCTGACCTGTTGTTCTCCGAGATGTTTCCACTTCACAATAACAGCACTTACAGCATTCTAGCAGTTGACCGGGGCGGCTCTAGCAGTTGACCGGGGCGGCTCTAGCAGTTGACCGGGGCGGCTCTAGCAGTTGACCGGGGCGGCTCTAGCAGTTGACCGGGGCGGCTCTAGCAGTTGACCGGGGCGGCTCTAGCAGTTGACCGGGGCGGCTCTAGCAGTTGACCGGGGCGGCTCTAGCAGGGCAAACATTTGATTAACTGACTTGTTGGAAAGGTGGCATCCTATGACGGTGCCACATTGAAAGTCACTGAGCTGTTCAGTAATGCCATTATACTGCCATTGTTTGTCTATGGACATTGCATGGCTGTGCTCAATTTTTATACCCCTATCAGCAACGGGTGTGGCTGAAATAACCTAACCCACTAATTTGAAGTGGTGTCCACATACACTTCAAAAGTATCTGGATCCAACAGATGCATATCTGTATTCCCTGTCATGTGAAGTTCATAGATTAGGGCCCAATTAATTATTCAATGTAGGGATTTTCTGAACTGTAACTTTGAATATCTTTGATTTAAATATACATATATACATTTATTTATTTTCCGGTGTAGTTTCCACTTGTAGGTTGTGGTGAGTTTGTCTGTATGGCTGATGGGGTTGTACACTTCCCAGTTCTCAGCCTGGCCATTTGGATAATTGTTCCTCTGCTGACACCCTTAGCCCAGTGTGTGAATCCTTTGACGAGGTGTGTGTCGTGAAGGTGTGTTCGGAAGATATCAATTGCGTAGGCGCTTTCTCTCTATCGTCTCCTTTTCAAAACCTATTGGATTAGAAAGCCAGAGGTCTGTCCCCTCTGACCTTCTCCTCCAATGGGTTTTGAGGGGACGTGAAGACAACACCTGGATTGTACAATATTATTATTCTCTAAATTCTTCAAGCTGTCAGGTTGGTTGTTGATCATTGCCATACAACCATTTTCAGGTCTTGACATAGATTTTTAAACGAACTCGGCCACTCAGGAATATTCAGTTTATTTTTTATTTCACCTTTATTTAACCAGGTAAGCTAGTTGAGAACAAGTTCTCATTTACAACTGCGACCTGGCCAAGATAAAGCAAAGCAGTTCGAAACATACAACACACATGGAATAAACAAACAATCAGTAATATAGTAGAAAAGTCTATAATCAGCATGTATAAGGCACTGTGTTCTTGGTTAGCAACTCCATTGTAGATTTGGCCTGGTGTCATAGGTTATTGTCCTGCTGAAAGGTGAATTCATCTCCCAGTGTCTGGTTGGAAAAAAGACAACCAGTTTTCTTTCTATGATTTTGCCTGTGCTTATCTCCATTTAATTTTTTATCCTGAAATGCCTCAGTCCTTAATGATCACAAGCATACCCATAACTATGCTTGAAAATATGGAGTGGTACTCAGTGACTTATTTGATTTGTCCCGAACATAACACTTTGTATTCAGGACAAAAAGTGAATTGCTTTGCAACATTTTTTGCAGTATGACTGTTTTCAAGTCACCATTGGCCTCATGGTGAAATCCCTGAGCAGTTTCCTTCCTCTCCGGCAACTGAGTTAGGAAGGATGCCTGTATCTTTGTAGTGACTGGGTGTATTGATACACCATCCAAAGTGTAATTAGTAACTTCACCATGCTCAAAGGGATATTCAATGTCTGTTTTTAATTTGTACCAATCTACCAATAGGTGCCCTTTGTGAGACATTGTAAAACCCCCCTGGTTGTTGTGGTTTAAGCTGTGTTTGAAATTCACTGCTCAACAGAGGGGCCTTACAGATAATTGTATGTGTGGGGTACAGTGACGAGGTCATCCAGCTCTCACACAGTCCCTGCAATTTATGTGACTTGTTAAGAAATGTTTTACTCCTGAACTTATTTAGGTTTGCCTTAACAAAGGGGTTGAATACTTATTGACTCAAGACATTTAAACTTTTCATTTTTAATTAATTGTGGCCTGGAGCCATTACAGCCCTGGGGTGGCCTGGAGCCATTACAGCCCCGGGGTGGCCTGGAGCCATTACGGCCCCGGGGTGGCCTGGAGCCATTACGGCCCCGGGGTGGCCTGGAGCCATTACGGCCCCGGGGTGAACGCTCCCCTTAACATACTGTAGCACTCCTTGGGCAAACATCTGCAGTCATTTATCAGACACGGGGCTCTCCTCTCTGCAGTGTTGTTCATGCCTGAAACTGAAGCCTGCCAGCAGAAAACTCCTAATCAGGAGAGAACTTGTCTAGATTGTACAGCTGTACTAGTTTAGTATCAAGTTACATTTTATCACATGCTTGGTAAACAGGTGTAGACTAGCAGTGAAATGCTTACCTGCAGGCTTTTCCAAACAATGTAGCGAGAAGGCTAAATAATACAGTAATAATACACAATGAGTGTGCTAGTACAGACTCCATGTTCTGTTTCATATCTGTGGGCCGGAGGACCTCAGTATTGTCATAGCGTTTGCTGTCATTAAATGTGAAGATTGTTATATTATCAAATCAATTCTGTGTAATGGTTCCGTAATTAAACGAATCATGGAATAGTAATTAACTAGGTAGTCGGGGCACCACGGGAAAATGTTTATGGAGTTGCAATTTCCTGAATTTAACTCAGATATTTTCATATCTTATCGATTAGTCTTCTATTAATGCATTATTACCTAATCAGTCTCATTCTGAACGTCACCAACCCTAGCATAGATCATGAATCAGCGATATACAAATTGGCTTAATTATTTATTTACCAACTAATCAATCACAGAATTACAAACACACACAGTAGGTCATACATTGGTTACTAACATGATACAAATAATAAGTCCCTGGACAAAACCGATATGATGGCTTGGTAGACAAAGGAAAGGGGTGGGGACAGCTCGAGCAGGAAACTCGGTGGACCCGCTGTAATACAGTTGATAACTACACTCATGGAAATGCTAATACTTTGAAAATGAACAGCCGCTCATTCAAAAATAAATAGCATTTTATGTATTTGTGAGCGTATGCCTTTGTTGTCCCTCTGTGATTGCATGTCCGCCTACTGGATGATAGTTCGTTAGTCTCTCGTTGCGTTCCCCAGAAGTCTTTTGTGGTTGTAGTTTTCTCAGTGGGCTGTGTCTGTTGATCTGTTAGAATAGATGCTTCAGTGGTATCCTCGTCCTAGACTTACGCACATTTTCAGCTGCAGGCGGGTAAGGGGCATCTAGGATTTGCTCCTTTTGTAGTAATCTATTGGTCTCCCTTTTTCTAACCATTCGTGATGTCCGTCTCCTTGGTTTGTAGAGATTTAAATTCCAACCATTTCAATATGTAGCTACCGCTTCATGCTTTCTGGTCGGAAGTTTTTGTATTGGAGTAGAGGGGAGGGGGGGCATTCCATGACGCCGATGTAAATGTCTGTGCTTACGAGGGTGTCGCTACTGACTGATCATAAGTTACTATGAAAAACAATTCTCATTTAGTACACTAACATTACATCTGTAGTTCTGTATCTCAAATGGTGTGTTCTGTAGTTCTGTATCTCCAATGGAGTGTTCTGTATCTCCAATGGAGTGTTCTGTATCTCCAATGGAGTGTTCTGTATCTCCAATGGAGTGTTCCGTATCTCCAACGGAGTGTTCCGTATCTCCAACGGAGTGTTCCGTATCTCCAACGGAGTGTTCCGTATCTCCAACGGAGTGTTCCGTATCTCCAACGGAGTGTTCCGTTACTCCAACGGAGTGTTCCGTTACTCCAACGGAGTGTTCCGTATCTCCAACGGAGTGTTCCGTATCTCCAACGGAGTGTTCCGTATCTCCAACGGAGTGTTCCGTATCTCCAACGGAGTGTTCCGTATCTCCAACGGAACTCCGTATCTCCAACGGAGTGTTTCGTATCTCCAACGGAGTGTTTCGTATCTCACACGGAGTGTTTCGTATCTCACACGGTGTGTTCCGTATCTCACACGGTGACACCGTATCTCACACGGTGTGTTCAGTAGTTCTGTATCTCATACGGTGTGTTCAGTAGTTCTGTATCTCATACAGTGTGTTCTGTATCTCAGACGGTGTGTTCTGTATCTCAGATGGTGTGTTCTGTAGTTCTGTGTCTTGATGTGATTACTGGTACTGCACCTTTGACTTGCTCTTTGATGAACCCAACACACGTGTCATGTTTCACCAGGAAGTAGTATAATTATCTTGTTTCAGTGCTCCAATACTCCTTACTGTATATCTTTTTCAGCACCCACTTAGATGTTTCATGACATTAACTAGCCTATGTCCCAGAACACTTCTCTGACCACACATTAGATAGTATCTATTGATATTAGTAAACTGTTGAGGAATATTTCCAGTGTTGCACATGTTTTCCGTACTAAATGAGGAAATGTCTTCTCTAACTGAAACAGTGAGAACACTTCCCTTGACCGAAACGTCTGTCTCTGACCCTGTTTCTGTGTTCAGTCACTGACCCACTCCTTCTCTCCCTCCAGGTAGTGTGTGGTGTCCAGAACAGATCCAGCCCTGTGGGCCATACGAGACCAGACCTGGAGAGCAGGCCCAGGCCGCCACCAGAGACCACCACCATGTCTTACCAGCCTGCGCCTGCTCCTTAACACCCTGTCCCCCCAGCCCCTCTCACCATCCCCCTCCCTCCCTGTGGATGCCCCCCTGCCTGGTGGAGGAGGAGCCTCCTCTGGTGGGGAGATGAGCCTGCAGCAGCTGAGGGGGGATCGGGGGGGTTCTGGGTCTGAGAGGGACCTCCACTCAGCAGCCTCCTCCATCAGCCTGCCCTCTGTCAGGAAGGCCCCCAAGAAGAGACGCCTCTCCCTGCGCTCGCTGTTCAGCCGGCGCCACCGTGGGGATCGAGACCCCAAGAGGAAATCACAGGACTTACAGGGTGGCGGTGTGGATGGGATCGCCAGCGTGGAGAGCATCCATTCAGAGATATGTCATGGAGACAAGACCTCAACGCTCTCCGCCCCCGTTGTGGCCTCTTCCTCCTCTGAGTTCCTGGAGTGTCCTCTCTGTCTCCTCCGCCACGCCAGAGACCGTTTCCCTGACATCATGACCTGCCACCACCGCTCCTGTGCGGATTGCCTGCGCCAGTACTTACGAATAGAGATCAGTGAGTCGCGCGTCAACATCAGCTGTCCAGAGTGCTCTGAGCGGTTCAACCCCCACGACATCCGCATCATCCTGGGAGACCAGCCCCTCATGGAGAAGTACGAGGAGTTCATGTTGAGACGATGGCTGGTGGCTGACCCTGACTGCCGCTGGTGCCCCGCCCCCGACTGCGGGTAAGAGACACACACCTCACGGCAATAGGCAGAGTTCATTATCAGTCATTACGGTTCATTTGTATTTCTATTTATTATGCCAAGGCAGCAGCAGCTACTCTTCCTGGGGTCTGGCAAATTAAAACGGTTATATATGATGAAGTCAATCTCTCCTCTACTTTGAGCCAGGAGAGATTGACATGTATATTATTGTTAGCTCTATGTGTACATCTATGGGCCAGCCATGCTGCATACATAGACAATTTACTCAAAGCCAGTGGCATGTCTTTAGTAAAGATTGAAAAAAGTAAGGGGCCTAGACAGCTGCCCTGGGGAATTCCTGATTCTACCTGGATTATGTTGGAGAGGCTTCCATTAAAGAACACCCTCTGTGTTCTGTTAGACAGGTAACTCTTTATCCACATTGAATGTCCTTCCCTATAAGCGTGCTGAAAGTCTGTTGTCAATTTTAATTACTGTAAAATAGCATTGTAACTGATCAAACCATTTTTTCCAGAAGTTTACTAAGGGTTGGTAACAGGCTGATTGGTCGGCTATTTGAGCGCGTAAAGGGGGCTTTACTATTCTTAGGTAGTGGAATGACTTTAGCTTCCCTCCAGTTCTGAGGGCACACACTTTCTAATAGGATGAAATTGAAGATATGGCAAATAGTGGCAATATCGTCCACTATTATCCTCAGTAATTTTCCATCCAAGTTGTCAGACCCCGGTCGGTGGCTTGTCATTGTTAATAGAGAACAATAATGTTTTTCACCTCTTCCACACTCACTTTATGGAATTGAAAATTACAATTCTTTCATAATTTGGTCAGATATACTTGAATGTGTAGTGTCAGCGTTTGTTGCTGGCATGTCATGTCTAAGTTTTCTAATGAAAACTTCTTTAAAGTAGAAATATCCATCGTTTTTGTGATGAATGAGCCATCTGATTCAATGAATGATGGAACTGAGTTTGCCTTTTTTCCCAAAATTGAATTGAAGGTGCTCCAAAGCTTTTTACTATATTTTGTTGTCACTTATCTTTGTTTCATAGTGTAGTTTCTTCTTGGGTGCATGTTTATTAGTAACTGGGATAAGCAATTAGATAACTGTGTGAAGTTGTAACGTCTGGTTGCTCATTACACCACGGACCAACAGATATTCTTTCATCAACATATGAATCACTACAAAACTTATTGTATGACCTCTTATACACTATATTAGGCCCAGCCTGACCTCTTATACACTATATTAGGCCCAGCCTTTGGAACTTTGGTTTTCATAGATATTGCTATACTATATTGTGATCACTACTTCTGATGGATCTGGATACTGCTTTCAATCATATTTCTGCAGTATTATTAAAGATGTGATCAATACATGTTGATGATTTCCTTCCTGTGCTGTTTGTAACTACCCTGGTAGGTTTACTGATAACCTGAACCAGGTTGCAGGCACTGGTTACAGTTTGAAGGTTTTTCTTGAGTGGGCAGCTTGATGAAAGCCAGTCAATATTTAAGGTACATGTTTTAACAACTTTTCTGGGATGCTTGCTTGTTTTCATAGCAGAAGTAGACATTCTCATGTTATTTATGTTTGTGCAGAGTGAGCTGCACACAGTGGACTTCCTACTAGGGCACACCGCCTCAGTGCTAACAGTATACATCTGGTTCATATGCACATTATTACTGTATACAATAGCTGTAGGATCAGTAGAGGCATTCAGGGCAGTTAGAGGGACATAAATTAGGTTACTTACATTGTCTACCAATGCCACTGGTATAATGTACATTTTGCTGAAGCATTATGATGACTCAGCGACACAATGGTAGGGATTAACTGAGCTGGGCTTGGGTCATTGATAAGTCATTGTCTGAATGGTAGGCCAGGTGTACCGAGTAACCAGATCAACAGGTGAAAGTTTAAAAAAAAATAGGTTGTGTTTCTGATGAGTTTGTGTGATATTAAGCTCCAGTGGTAAAATGTATTTTTGTATTTCAGAAGTGCAACACTGGATAATATTAGTGTCCTGCCTGCCGAGCCCTATCCTGTCACATGCTACTCCCATGTTATCACTGAGTTTTTAAACCCAGAGGCACAACATCGCCACACTTCCCAGAATGCCTGTGAAACAGACCAGGCCGGTGTTGGGAGTTTGAGAAGTCATTGAGAGAATCTGAAGGCACAACCTAGATTCAAGACAATGTCTTACAGCTGTAATATGCACCTTTTCAGACAACCTGACCAAATTCACCTAGAAATGGGAGTCTTTCCATGACATGACCAGGTGACGGCTATGATCCCTTATTGATGTCACTTGTTAAATCCACTCAAATCAGTGTAGATGAAGGTGAGGAGACAAGTTAAAGGATTTGTAAGCCTAGAGAGAATGTAGACTTGGATTGCGTATGTGTGTCATTCAGTGGGTGAATGGGCAAGGCAAAAGATTTAAGTTCCTTTTTGAATGGGTTATGGTAGTAGGTGCACCTGTGTGTCAATGCTGCTGGATTTTTTACGCTTAGGTTTCCTCTGTGTATCAAGAATGGTCCACCACCCAAAGGACATCCAGTCTACTTAACAGAGCTGTGGGAAACGTTGGAGTCAAACATGAGCCAGCATCGCTGTGGAGCGCTTTGGACACCTTGTAGAGTCAACATGAGCCAGCATCGCTGTGGAGCGCTTTGGACACCTTGTAGAGTCAACATGGGCCAGCATCGCTGTGGAGCGCTTTGAACACCTTGTAGAGTCAACATGAGCCAGCAAGCGGAGAATCTGTTCTATCAATGAGAATGACAGATCTATAACAAATAGCCAGTCTAAGAAGTGGAAATGTCATTCTCATTGATAGAACAGATTCTCCACTTCTTAGACTGGCTTTCAATGAGAATGACAGATTTACACTGAGTGTACAAAACATTAGGAACAAGTTCCTAATATTGAGTTGAACCCCCTTTTGCCCTCAGAACAGCCTCAAATCGTCTGGGATGGACTCTACAAGGTGTCGAAAGCGCTCCACAGCGATGTTGGCCCATGTTGTGAAACATCTTTCCACCACTCCCCTGGATAACCACCAAGCCTCGGGGTGATATAGAACATGGTCATGCTCTGATCCCATATCTCTCCTATTGTTCTATACTAGTTGTCTTTATTATCCCAGCAGCACCTATGTTTTTAAGGATCTGCGTATGACCACAAACTTTGGAGATCCCATATCTCCATAGTTTTGTGAACGGGAAATTCCCTGCTGCAGTATATCAGAGTTCTGTGCTCAGCTCTTTTGCTGCCAGTTGTTCTCGGTGTATCATCCAACGTGTCCATATAGCAGAAAGAAACACATTCATAACTAGTGCAGAGGCCTAATCATCCCCTGTGCCGTTTCATGCTCCCGAATCGTGAGACGGAACAATATGTCCTCATGAATAGCATCCGGTGACCTGTTTAGCCAACAAAAGTCAATGCATGGTCATCTGGGCCCTCACAGCTAACGTCCATTTGGAGAGTATAAGCTGGGGAGTTTGAGTCGTTCCGTCCGTTTTCTCTTGATTGCTAGCAATAGCATACATTCTTTGTGTTTTCTGACAAAGGTATTGGTGTGAGTTTCTGTCCCTCTGCCTCCACACACATTGTTTTCACCATATCAATTGCAGCCGGTAATAGGTAGGCTGTCATTGTAAATAAGAATGTGTTCTTAACTGTCTTGCTTAGTTAAATAACATTAAAAAAGTCTCTGCAATATCGTGTAGTTTCATAGTGTAGCTAGTGATTCACCATGGGAATGATTTAGTGATTCACCATGGGAATGATTTAGTGATTCACCATGGGAATGATTCAAGTGAAATGGTCAAGTGCAGTCTTTTCCCATGATCTCCGGGTTCTCTGTTTGAGTTTTATTCAAATGTAAAAGATGATTTAGATTTAAGGTTAACCACGTTTCATTGATTTTGAGGTAGAAAGACGATATAGATATAACGTTACACCAAAGTATGTGGACACATCTTGAAATTAGTGGATTTGGCTATTTTAGTCCCCTCAGCAATATTCCAACACAGTTCTACTTTTCCTGGTTGTCCTGTAAAGGAAATGGTAAAACACTTGATACTGGAGGTCGACCGATTTAGGATTTTTCAACGCCGATACCGATTATTGGAGGACAAAAAAAAGCTGATACCGATTAATCGGCCGATTTTTAAAATGCAGACATTTTTATACTCATTTTTGTAATAATGACAATTGCAACAATATTGAATGAACAATTTTATTTTAACTTAATATGATACATATGGGCTTTTGGATGGGTGTTCTTAAGGTGATTCCACAGGTTGGTGGTATTTTTTATTTAGCCGTTGCTTACATCTTTATCACAAATAAGACACCTTGCTTTCCCTGGTGCCAATTCCATGTAATAGTCCCACACTGGTGCTCTGCTTTTCTCTGCCATCTGTAAACACACACACAGCTCTGAAGTGACAATGGTACTGTTCAAGTTACCTGTGATGAATGTTGAAAACAAAAACTGTCATTTCTATATGCAAGAAATCCTATTTTAATAATGGACATGGTAAGAATTGACTACCAAAGTGCGAGTCATAATTCCCATGACACCTTCTAGCAAAATCTGAAAAGCGGTTCCTTCATTCATTTATTCCATAGGATATTTTTTAGATTCACTTAAAATATGGTCTGTTTCATGTAGGCTTACACCACCTTGCCAATTTTATAACTGTGTAGATTAGATATCCATCAATCAATATTGATTGATCAATATTGGCTAAATATAAGCGAAGATCATTTTTTTTGTAGAGTGGATTTATGAAAATATTTTGACAAACCTTACCTTAATATATGTTACCTTAATAAACGTTACCTTATCCTAGTGATATTTACACGGGTATCAAAACACAGAGGTGGTTTAAACCTGCACCCTAACGTGCACCCTAACGTGCACCCTAACCTGCACGAAACACAGACCTTATTTGAAGTAGATCAAGACACTCTATGGAAGACATGAACAGAGGTGGTTTAAACCTGCACGAAACACAGACCTTATTGGAAGTAGATCAAGACATTCTCTATGGAAGACATGAACAGAGGCAGTTTAAACCTGCACCCTAACCTGCACGAAACACAGACCTTATTTGAAGTAGATCAAGACATTCTCTATGGAAGACATGAACAGAGATGGTTTAAGCACGAAACACAGACCTTATTGGAAGTAGATCAAGACATTCTCTATGGAAGACATGAACAGTAAAATAACGAAGGAACCCCTTTCAAGTTCAGCCGCAAGTTATTACAGGAATTATAACGCGTCGACTATTTCTCTCTAAACCATATACCTTTGACTATTACGAGCCTGCTGCTGCCTACCACCCCTCAGTCAGACTGCTATATCAAATACTAGCCTTGGGCCAAATCCGAAAACTATCACCTCGAAAACAAAATGTTTATTCTGTTCCGTATTTTATCTAACGGGTGGCATCCATGAGTCTAAATATTCCTGTTACATTGCACAACCTTCAATGTTATGTCATAATTACGTAAAATTCTGGCAAATTATTTCATAAAGAGCCAGGCGGCCCAAACTGTTGCATATACCCTGACTCTGCGTGTAATGAACGCAAGAGAAGTGACACAATTTCACCTGGTTAATATTGCCTGGTAACCTGGATTTATTTTAGCTAAATATGCAGGTTTAAAAATATATACTTGTGTATTGATTTTAAGAGAGGCATTGATGTTTATGGTTAAGTACATATTGGAGCAATGACAGTCGTTGATTTGTTTTTATAAAATAAGTTTAATGCTAGCTAGCAACTTACCTTGGCTTACTGCATTCGCGTAACAGGCAGCCTCCTCGTGAGGCAGGTGATTAGAGCGTTCGACTAGTTAACTGTAGGGTTGCAAGATTGGATCCCCCGAACTGACAAGGTAAAAATCTGTCGTTCTTCCTCATTCCTAGGCCGTGATTGAAAATAAATAAGAATGTGTTAACTGACTTGCCTAAAGATAAAATAGAGGTGTAAAAAAATTGGCCCTAATTAATCGGCCATTACGATTAATCGGTCGACCTCTACTTGATACGTACATAAATGAAGCGATTATTTTTGCTGGGGTCTCGGGACCAATGGGGTTAAGAGGCTGTAAATAGGGTAACTTCAATTTGATGTAAATGGGTAAACCTGTGTGTTTCTCCTCGCCAGATCAATATATTTTTTACCCCCCCCCCCCCCCCCCCCCCTTTCTCCCCAATTTCAATTTTGTCGCATTGCTGCAATTCCCCAACGGGCTTAGGAGGCGAAGGTCGAGTCATGCGTCTTCTGTAACATGACCAGCTAAACTGCGCTTATTAACACCCTCTTGCTTAACCCCAAGCCAGCCTCACCAATGTGTCGGAGGAAACACCGTTTACCTGACGACCGAGGTCAGCCCTGCCCGCCACAAGGAGTCGCTAGAGTGCGATGAGCCAAATAAAGCCCCCCCCCCCCCCCCCCCCATCGCCCCTGGTGTCCTTCTGCAGTACTGATTCTAACCGAAACCTCTGGGACTAATGGCCACCATTTTTGTTTTTGTTCTCCTTTCCCCAGGTATGCAGTCATTGCCTTTGGCTGTGCCAGCTGTCCTAAGATCACGTGTGGACGTGAGGGGTGTGGCACAGAGTTCTGTTACCACTGTAAACAGCTGTGGCACCCCAACCAGACGTGTGATGCTGCCCGACAGCAGAGAGCCCAGAGCCTGAGGCTACGCACCTTCCGTTCTTCATCTCTCAACTACAGCCAGGAGAGTGGTGCTGCAGGTAACACACACACACGGCTCATACCGCTTCACAGCTCATACGTCCTCACGGCTCATACGTCCTCACGGCTCATACGTCCTCACGGCTCATATCAGTTCACACAGAGGATGAATCTGATCTGTCCGTTCCTTCTCTCTCACCGTCACCAGCTGATGACATCAAGCCGTGTCCACGCTGCGCTGCTTACATCATCAAGATGAACGACGGCAGCTGTAACCACATGACTTGTGCCGTGTGCGGCTGTGAGTTCTGCTGGCTCTGCATGAAGGAGATCTCTGACCTGCACTACCTGAGGTGAGGGGCTGACAAACAACAACCATGTCTTCAACTAACTCTCACACTTGTCTTGCCTGTACGGATCGAGTTTTATTTGTAATGCCTGTGATATGTGGTTGTTTTACCTACCTCATAGGCATTACATTCAATTAAGTCACTTTGGATCAGAGCGTTTGATAAATGTCCATTGTTAGAACCACTAAACACGCTGATTGGTACCTATGCTTTTCTGTTGCTCATTTTTTACCAGAATGAGTCCAAGATAACTCAAGACATCTGTAATAAATGTTGGAAATTTTTGTCGGATGTTTTAGTTGAGCAGTTTGACATCTAACTAAGGTGTTTGATGCAGTATTTCTCAACCTGTTGGCCAGAAACAAAGATGGGTGGGTCTGTCTATTGGATCGAGAGCAAACACTGCAGCTGCTCTCCCCATGTTAGTGGGCAAATGGACCCAACATTCATTTACATATACGCACGGATGTTCCAAACTCCATTTTAGACGAGACAGACTTTATGACAAAGGATCCTATTTACACTTTGTAGTACATTTTTACCCTAGAATAACTTTCTGACTCATATTGATGCCACATGGGCTGTTTTCAAAGAGATTTGTTGCTTTTTAAAGGCAGCTGCTCTTTAATGTAAATGTCTATAACACATCGCTTTTTTCATTGAGGGAAGGGATATGATTGGTTTGCACACTGCTTTTTTCATTGAGGGAAGGGATATGATTGGTTTGCACACATTGCTTTTCTAACCTGCTCTGACAGTGAAAGTAAAGTAACAAATCTCCCCCCAACCCGTCAGGATGGTGTTGTAATGTCCTCTCTCTCTCCCCCCAGCCCGTCAGGATGGTGTTGTAATGTCCTCTCTCTCTCCCCCCAGCCCATCAGGATGGTGTTGTAATGTCCTCTCTCTCTCTCCCCCCAGCCCATCAGGATGGTGTTGTAATGTCCTCTCTCTCTCTCCCCCCAGCCCATCAGGATGGTGTTGTAATGTCCTCTCTCTCCGTCCCCCCAGCCCGTCAGGATGGTGTTGTAATGTCCTCTCTCTCTCCGTCCCCCCAGCCCGTCAGGATGGTGTTGTAATGTCCTCTCTCTCTCCCCCCAGCCCGTCAGGATGGTGTTGTAATGTCCTCTCTCTCTCCCCCCAGCCCGTCAGGATGGTGTTGTAATGTCCTCTCTCTCCGTCCCCCCAGCCCGTCAGGATGGTGTTGTAATGTCCTCTCTCTCTCCCCCCAGCCCGTCAGGATGGTGTTGTAATGTCCTCTCTCTCACCCCCCAGCCTGTCAGGATGGTGTTGTAATGTCCTCTCTCTCTCCCCCCCAGCCCGTCAGGATGGTGTTGTAATGTCCTCTCTCTTACCCCCCAGCCTGTCAGGATGGTGTTGTAATGTCCTCTCTCTCTCCCCCCCAGCCCGTCAGGATGGTGTTGTAATGTCCTCTCTCTCTCCCCCCCCCAGCCCATCAGGATGGTGTTGTAATGTCCTCTCATCCCCCCCCCCCAGCCCGTCAGGATGGTGTTGTAATGTCCTCTCTCTCTCCCCCCCAGCCCGTCAGGATGGTGTTGTAATGTCCTCTCTCTCTCCCCCCCCAGCCCATCAGGATGGTGTTGTAATGTCCTCTCATCCCCCCCCCAGCCCGTCAGGATGGTGTTGTAATGTCCTCTCTCTCTCCCCCCCAGCCCGTCAGGATGGTGTTGTAATGTCCTCTCTCTCTCCCCCCCCAGCCCATCAGGATGGTGTTGTAATGTCCTCTCATCCCCCCCCCCCAGCCCGTCAGGATGGTGTTGTAATGTCCTCTCTCTCCCCCCAGCCCGTCAGGATGGTGTTGTAATGTCCTCTCTCTCTCCCCCCAGCCCGTCAGGATGGTGTTGTAATGTCCTCTCTCTCCCCAACCCAGCCCATCAAGATGGTGTTGTAATGTCCTCTCTCTCCCCCAGCCCGTCAGGATGGTGTTGTAATGTCCTCTCTCTCTCCCCCCAGCCCGTCAGGATGGTGTTGTAATGTCCTCTCTCTCACCCCCAGCCTGTCAGGATGGTGTTGTAATGTCCTCTCTCCCCCCCAGCCCGTCAGATGGTGTTGTAATGTCCTCTCTCCCCCCCCCCCAGCCCGTCAGGATGGTGTTGTAATGTCCTCTCTCCCCCCCCCCCAGCCCGTCAGGATGGTGTTGTAATATCCTCTCTCTCTCCCCCCAGCCCGTCAGGATGGTGTTGTAATGTCCTCTCTCTCCCCCCCCAGCCCGTCAGGATGGTGTTGTAATGTCCTCTCATCCCCCCCCCCCAGCCCGTCAGGATGGTGTTGTAATGTCCTCTCTCTCTCCCCCCCAGCCCGTCAGGATGGTGTTGTAATGTCCTCTCTCTCTCCCCCCCCAGCCCATCAGGATGGTGTTGTAATGTCCTCTCATCCCCCCCCCCAGCCCGTCAGGATGGTGTTGTAATGTCCTCTCTCTCTCCCCCCCAGCCCGTCAGGATGGTGTTGTAATGTCCTCTCTCTCTCCCCCCCCCAGCCCGTCAGGATGGTGTTGTAATGTCCTCTCTCTCCCCCCAGCCCGTCAGGATGGTGTTGTAATGTCCTCTCTCTCTCCCCCCAGCCCGTCAGGATGGTGTTGTAATGTCCTCTCTCTCCCCAACCCAGCCCATCAAGATGGTGTTGTAATGTCCTCTCTCTCCCCCAGCCCGTCAGGATGGTGTTGTAATGTCCTCTCTCTCTCCCCCCAGCCCGTCAGGATGGTGTTGTAATGTCCTCTCTCTCACCCCCAGCCTGTCAGGATGGTGTTGTAATGTCCTCTCTCACCCCCCAGCCTGTCAGGATGGTGTTGTAATGTCCTCTCTCTCTCCCCCCCAGCCCGTCAGATGGTGTTGTAATGTCCTCTCTCCCCCCCCCCCAGCCCGTCAGGATGGTGTTGTAATATCCTCTCTCTCTCCCCCCAGCCCGTCAGGATGGTGTTGTAATGTCCTCTCTCTCACCCCCCAGCCTGTCAGAATGGTGTTGTAATGTCCTCTCTCTCTCCCCCCAGCCCATCAGGATGGTGTTGTAATGTCCTCTCATCCCCCCCCCAGCCTGTCAGGATGGTGTTGTAATGTCCTCTCTCTCTCTCCCCCAGCCCGTCAGGATGGTGTTGTAATGTCCTCTCTCTCCCCCCCCAGCCCGTCAGGATGGTGTTGTAATGTCCTCTCTCTCTCCCCCCAGCCCGTCAGGATGGTGTTGTAATGTCCTCTCTCTCACCCCCCAGCCCGTCAGGATGTACCTTCTGGGGTAAGAAGCCATGGAGCAGGAAGAAGAAGATTCTGTGGCAGCTGGGCACGCTGGTGGGCGCACCGGTGGGCATCGCTCTGATCGCTGGCATCGCCATCCCCGCCATGATCATAGGCATCCCTGTCTACGTGGGGAGGAAGGTGAGTTTGGACACAGGAATAGTTTAGAACCTTTTTTTTTTTATAGGAATGTGTATAGATGACCCTCAAAAGCCACTGACACGACACGCACGGCTACAAACAGTTAAATGAATCTGATTGTACTAGTAGCACATTGAAAACAGAGGGAAACAGGGAGGTATTTCATACTGCTGTTGCTGCCAATGCTACTGCTGTTTTAAAGAGAATCCTTAATTGCGATGTACATTATTGGACTTATAAATGTATTATATACAGTACCTTCAGAAAGTGTTCACACCCCCTAACTTTTTCCACATTTTGTTGTTTCAGCCTGGATTAAAGAGATGTCTCACCCATCTATAACACAATACCCCATAATGAGAAAGTGAAAACATGTTTTTAGACATTTTTGCTAATTTTATTGAAAATGAAATGCAGAAATATCTCATTTACGTAAGTATTCACACGCCTGGGTCAATAATGTTAAAATGACCTTCGGTAGCGATTTAATGAGGTGTTTTTCTGGGTAAGTCTCAGAGCATTGTAGATCTGGGGCCTCATTTATCAATATTGAGTAATGCTACTTACAAAAGATTTTAGAATGGTCGTACGCATAGAAAAAGTGTCCTATGAGAGCCATACGCACACCGGTAGCAGAGAACCATTGAAATACCAATTGTTCTCAGCCTCAGTGCTCATGCACAGCCTTGGCTTTTTGCATTTCAAAATGCCCCAAATGTAAGCATATGGTCAAAATCATCCCTTTAAATTATGTTGGGAATATACAACGCCGTTTCATTAATTCTTTATTTTATGAAACTGAAATAGAGGCGCTAGTGTCAGAGGTTGAGTCTCGCTCAGTTGTGGCTTGACCAGTAGAAATAAAACCATAGCTACAACGTAGTTCCACCTGGCCACCACATTCAGCCAAAGCTACAACGTAGTTCCACCTGGCCACCACATTCAGCCAAAGCTACAACGTAGTTCCACCTGGCCACCACATTCAGCCAAAGCTACAACGTAGTTCCACCTGGCCACCACATTCAGCCAAAGCTACAACGTAGTTCCACCTGGCCACCACATTCAGCCAAAGCTACAGCGTAGTTCCACCTGGCCACCACATTCAGCCAAAGCTACAGCGTAGTTCCACCTGGCCACCACATTCAGCCAAAGCTACAACGTAGTTCCACCTGGCCACCACATTCAGCCAAAGCTACAGCGTAGTTCCACCTGGCCACCACATTCAGCCAAAGCTACAACGTAGTTCCACCTGGCCACCACATTCAGCCAAAGCTACAGCGTAGTTCCACCTGGCCACCACATTCAGCCAAAGCTACAACGTAGTTCCACCTGGCCACCACATTCAACCAAAGCTACAACGTAGTTCCACATGATGCAGCCACCACTATGCTTGAAATATGGAGTGTGGTTCTCAGTGACTATGCACCTTCAGTGTTGGATGTGTCCCAAACAGAACACTTTGTATTCAGGACAAAAAGTTTATTGCTTTGCCACATTTTTTTGCAGTGTGACTTTAGTGCCTTGTTGCAAACAGGATTCATATTTTGGAATATTTTTATTCTGTACAGGCTTCCTTTTCACTCTGTCATTAATATTGGGGCGTAACTGTTGTTAATCCATCTTCAGATTTCTCCTATCACTGCCATTAAACTCTGTTTTAAAGTCACCATTGGCCTCATGGTGAAATCCCCAATGGGTTTCCTTCCTCTCCGGCAACTGAGTTAGAAAGGACGCCTGTATCTTTATATTGACTGGGTGTATTGACACACCATCCATTCCCAGTTCTGGGAAAGTCATGTGACTGTCCAACTACATCAGTCTCCAGATGGTTCTACTGTCTGCTCAGCCTAAGTCTGTTTTTTTGCCATTTTAGGAGATGAGATTAGAGCCATTGATTAGATAAAGTATTCTACACCAGGGTTCTGAGACTCAGTCTAGAATCTATGACGTTGAGTAGTGTCCTACGGCAGACTGTCTATGGTGGGAGTAATGGCCGACATGGTGTAGGATGCACCTGCAGAGCACTACGGGGGGGGTTGAAACCGAACCAGTGTATGGGATCCAACCAGGGTTGGTGCTGGACAACGTGACCGGCAAGATTTTTAATTGACCGGACATTTGAGAAATTGACCAGACATCCATATGCATTGGATGGGTAAAACATTAGAGCATCCAGCCACGGTTCTCAATCGCATTTAGGGTTATTGTAAATCATCTTAAAATAATAGAATATAGGGTCTTATTGAAAAGCATAACATTGCCCATTGCATCTTCATCCCTGCTATAAATCATAAACGATTATCACTTAAAGGGAAAACATTCAGCTTAGAAGAACAAGTCACCTACACTGTAATAAAACATGACCTAGAAATATATTTGTATAATATAACTTGTGAACGACCTGTCCTATAAACCATCTGTATGAACATTTTAAGAAATAAATAACAAAACAGCTGTTTTCAAATTCAATCTAGGCCTGTCATTTAATGTAGCCTAGGCATGAACATGTTAAATGAGGCCTAATAAATTAAACTGTAAATGAACGCCAGGGCCGGACGGTCATGGCTAGCAGGGATCCAGCTTTTGTCAAATTAACGTCAGATTTGAGTTTTCGTAGCAGGCAAGGAAAAGGGTTAGGTTTAGCTAAATTAATTTGAACTGCCGTGTCATGTGATACACAGTTGAAGTCGGAAGTTGACATACACTTAGGTTGGAGTCATTAAAACTTGTTTTTCAACCACTCCACACATTTCTTGTTAACAAACTATAGTTTTGGCAAGTCGGTTAGGAGATCTACTTTGTGCATGACACACGTCATTTTTCTAACAATTATTTACAGACAGATTATTTCACCTATAATTCACTGTATCACAATTCCAGTGGGTCAGAAGTTTACATACATTAAGTTGACTGTGCCTTTAAACAGCTTGGAAAATTCCAGGAAATTATGTCATGGCTTTAGAAGCTTCTGATAGGCTAATTGACATCATTTGAGTCAATTGGAGGTGTACCTGTGGATGTATTTCAAGGCCTAACTTCAAAGTCAGTTCCTCTTTGCTTGACATCATGGGAAAATCAAAAGAAATCAACGATATTTCGTTTCCAAGCTCAACTGAAATGCACCAATTGTGCATGATACACATTACTTACGCTAATCTATCAATCCACTCCATCCTACCTAGTGGTTAGAGCGTTGGGCTAGTAACTGAAAGGTTGCAAGTTCAAATCCCCGAGCTGACAAGGTACAAATCTGTGGTTCTGCCCCTGAACAAGGCAGTTAACCCACTGTTCCTAGGCCGTCATTGAAACTAAGAATTTGTTCTTAACTGACTTGCCTAGTTAAATAAAGGTAAAATAAAAACCTGACACATGTTGATCTTATCCAGGGAGGCAGCATAACTGCTAGGACGTGCCTGACCAACACAATTTGCCTCTAATTTACTTGCGTTTACTTACGGTGGAACTTTGTCTGCTCAAAGTTGTCCGGGAAGTCAAAACGGGAAACTCCTTGGAGCAGCTTGATGCTCATCAGCCTCGCTACATTGTCCTCCAGGAGTGATCTGGAGGCAGTCTTTACTCTGTTTTGGTGAAGAATCCCCTCTCGGGAGGCACACTGCAAACGGATAATCAGCACAATCTTACCCAGTAGGGGTACACTTAGCTGAAGTCCTTTTATGAGGACCTCACCTAACCTCTTCTGCATGAGTAAAAATAGAAGCACACACACCTGCAGCTTGAGGATTTATCCTATGAAGAATATCATCCACTGCTATTTCTGACAGTTTGGCTGGCAACCATTGTATTTATTGTCAAAAACAGCATTTACCAGTTAACGGAACCCTGCAACAAACATGTTGGCAACATATGATTACAAAAATAATGATCCACTGTCTAACTTTAGCTGAGCTCTAGTTGGAAGTAGGAGCTTAGTTGTTCATTAAGATCAGGGTCATCCTTAATGAGGCTTTTAGTTTGGTTTGGATGGGTTTGGGGGCTGCTGCAGTCCGTAATCCCCCTGTGTTAAAGTCTGTGACGTCCCTGTTACTGACATATCCTCTCTTTCCTCTCCTCCTTTACCCTCACCACCTCCCCCCTCTCCTCCTCTTGTCTCGTCATCCATCTCCTTCCTCTTCATCCCTCTCCTCCTCCTTCATCCCTCTTCTTCCTACCTCTCCACTTTCTCTTCTTCCTCCAACTCCTCTTCTCTTCCTCCTCCATCTCCTCTCAGATTCACAATCGCTATGAAGGAAAGGACATCTCCAAACATAAGAGGAACTTGGTGATAGCGGGTGGCGTGACCTTATCTGTCATTGTCTCCCCCGTGGTGGCAGCAGTTACTGTTGGTAAGTCCCTCTCCCTAGTGCTCTTATCATATCTAGAGGTTAGTTTAGTTAAAATGTTAACTGGTCTCTATACAAGACAAGCCATCTTCAATATCCTCTGTCACTCCCAGGGGACCGTTGTATGATACTCTTCTTTAGTATGTCATTCAGATCCACCATTAGCAGGATCTTCTGTGTTTTCTGATTGTCTCCAGGTGTCGGCGTGCCCATCATGCTGGCATACGTCTACGGGGTGGTGCCCATCTCTCTGTGTCGCAGCGGTGGGTGTGGCGTCTCCGCCGGTAACGGGAAAGGGGTCCGCATCGATTTTGATGACGAGAATGAGATGAACGTCGGAAGTGCAGCGGCTGCAACTGGTGAGTTATCATAATCACCACTCACCTCCACCGCCACTCACCTCCACCGCCACTCACCTCCACCGCCACTCACCTCCACCGCCACTCACCTCCACCGCCACTCACCTCCACCGCCACTCACCTCCACCACCACTCACCTCCACCACCACTCACCTCCACCACCACTCACCTCCACCACCACTCACCTCCACCACCACTCACCTCCACCACCACTCACCTCCACCACCACTCACCTCCACCACCACTCACCTCCACCACCACTCACCTCCACCACCACTCACCTCCACCACCACTCACCTCCACCACCACTCACCTCCACCACCACTCACCTCCACCACCACTCACCTCCACCTCCACTCACCTCCACCACCACTCACCTCCACCACCACTCACCTCCACCACCACTCACCTCCACCACCACTCACCTCCACCTCCACCACCACTCACCTCCACCACCACTCACCTCCACCACCACTCACCTCCACCTCCACCGCCACTCACCTCCACCGCCACTCACCTCCACCGCCACTCACCTCCACCGCCACTCACCTCCACCGCCACTCACCTCCACCGCCACTCACCTCCACCGCCACTCACCTCCACCGCCACTCACCTCCACCGCCACTCACCTCCACCGCCACTCACCTCCACCGCCACTCACCTCCACCGCCACTCACCTCCACCGCCACTCACCTCCACCGCCACTCACCTCCACTCACCTCCACCGCCACTCACCTCCACCGCCACTCACCTCCACCGCCACTCACCTCCACCGCCACTCACCTCCACCGCCACTCACCTCCACCGCCACTCACCTCCACCGCCACTCACCTCCCCCGCCACTCACCTCCCCCGCCACTCACCTCCCCCGCCACTCACCTCCCCCGCCACTCACCTCCCCCGCCACTCACCTCCCCCGCCACTCACCTCCCCCGCCACTCACCTCCCCCGCCACTCACCTCCCCCGCCACTCACCTCCACCGCCACTCACCTCCACCGCCACTCACCACCATCACCCACCGCCACTCACCACCATCACCCACCGCCACTCACCACCATCACCCACCGCCACTCACCACCATCACCCACCACCCCTCGCCTCCACCACCACCCCTCGCCTCCTCCACCACCACCCCTCGCCTCCACCACCACCACTCGCCTCCACCACCACCACTCGCCTCCACCACCACCACTCGCCTCCACCACCACCACTCGCCTCCACCACCACCACTCGCCTCCACCACCACCACTCGCCTCCACCACCACCACTCGCCTCCACCACCACCCCTCGCCTCCACCACCACCCCTCGCCTCCACCACCACCCCTCGCCTCCACCACCACCACTCGCCTCCACCACCACCACTCGCCTCCACCACCACCACTCGCCTCCACCACCACCACTCGCCTCCACCACCACCACTCGCCTCCACCACCACTACTCGCCTCCACCACCACCACTCGCCTCCACCACCACCACTCGCCTCCACCACCACCACTCGCCTCCACCACCACCACTCGCCTCCACCACCACCACTCGCCTCCACCACCACCATTCGCCTCCACCACCACTCGCCTCCACCACCACTCGCCTCCACCACCACTCGCCTCCACCACCACCACTCGCCTCCACCACCACCACTCGCCTCCACCACTCGCCTCCACCACTCACCACCACTCGCCTCCACCACTCACCACCACTCGCCTCCACCACTCACCACCACTCGCCTCCACCACTCACCACCACTCGCCTCCACCACTCACCACCACTCGCCTCCACCACTCGCCTCCACCACTCGCCTCCACCACTCGCCTCCACCACTCGCCTCCACCACTCGCCACCACTCGCCTCCACCACTCGCCACCACTCGCCACCACTCGCCTCCACCACTCGCCTCCACCACTCGCCTCCACCACTCGCCACCACCACTCGCCACCACCACTCGCCTCCACCACCAACCACCACTCGCCTCCACCACCAACCACCACTCGCCTCCACCACCAACCACCACTCGCCTCCACCACTCGCCTCCACCACCAACCACCACTCGCCTCCACCACCACACACACCTCATCACCACTCATCTCCTCCACCACCACCTCATCTCCACCACCACCACCTCATCGCCACTCACCTCCACCACCACTCCCCTCCACCACCACCACTCACCTCTCACCTTCTCCACCACTTATCTCCTCCAAAATCAAATAAAATGTATTTATATAGTCCTTCGTACATCAGCTGATATCTCAAAGTGCTGTACAGAAACCCAGCCTAAAATCCCAAACAGCAAGCAATGCAGGTGTAGAAGCACGGTGGCTAGGAAAAACTCCCTAGAAAGGCCAAAACCTAGGAAGAAACCTAGAGAGGAACCCAGCTGTGTGGGGTGGCCAGTCCTCTTCTGGCTGTGCCGGGTGGAGATTATAACAGAACATGGCCAAGATGTTCAAATGTTCATAAATGACCAGAATGGTCCAATAATAATAAGGCAGAACAGTGTAAACTGGAGCAGCAGCACGGCCAGGTGGACTGGTGACAGCAAGGAGTCATCATGTCAGGTAGTCCTGGGGAATGGTCCTAGGGCTCATGTCCTCCGAGAGAGAGAAAGAAAGAGAATTAGAGAGAGCATACTTAAATTCACACAGGACACCGAATAAGACAGGAGAAGTACTCGAGATATAACAAACTGACCCTAGCCCCCCGAGACACAAACTTCTGCAGCATAAATACTGGAGGCTGAGACAGGAGGGGTCAGGAGACACTGTGGCCCCATCCAAGGACACCCCCGGACAGGGCCAAACAGGAAGGATATAACCCCACCCACTTTGCCAAAGCACAACCCCCACACCACTAGAGGGATATCTTCAACCACCAACTTACCATCCTGAGACAAGGCCGAGTATAGCCCACCTCCACCACCTCATCACCTCCACCACCACTCACCTCCACCACCACCACTCACCTCTCACCTTCTCCACCACTTATCTCCTCCACCACCCACCTTCACCACCACTCACCTCCATCGCCACTCACCTCTCACCTTCTCCACCACCACTCACCTCTCACCTTCTCCACCACCACTCACCACTCATCTTCTCCACCACCACTCACCACTCATCTCCTCCACCACCACTCACCACTCATCTCCTCCACCACCTCATCACCACTCATCTTCTCCTCCACCACTCACCATCATCTCCACTCATCTCATCCACCACTCACCTCCATCACCACTCATCTCATCCACCACTCACCTCCATCACCACCATCTCCACTCATCTCATCCACCACCTCATCACCACTCATCTCATCCACCACTCACCTCCATCACCACTCATCTCATCCACCACTCACCTCCATCACCACCATCACCACTCATCTCATCCACCACCTCATCTCCTCCACCACCTCATCACCACTCATTTCCTCCTCCACCACCTCATCACCTGATCAGGTGATGGTGAAAAATCTATCTTTGATAATGAATAGAGCAGACGTAATCTCTTATTACATGTCAGAGGAATATGTTACTGAGAACAAACGTCCTTCTGAACATTATCCACAATGTTGTGTCCTGCTGAACATGGCCCTGTGTTCTGTGGCATCTGAAGTGACATGTATTATATTATTCTCCTCAGACGCCACATCGGTGGCAGAGACTAGACACAACCCCAGCATCGGAGAGGGCAGTGTGGGGGGCATGACAGGCAGTCTGAGTGCCAGCGGGAGCCACATGGACCGGATGGGCGCCATGAGGGACAACCTGAGTGAGAATGCCTCCACCATGGCTCTGGCTGGGGCCAGCATCACCGGATCTCTGTCTGGCAGCGCCATGGTCAACTGTTATAACAGGTAGGGTACTAGAGTGGAGAAGCCGTTCGGTAGTCATTACTACGCTAGGTGAGTCAGGGTGCCGTTCAGTAGTCATTACTACGCTAGGCAAGCAGGGGACACAGCGTTCAGAAAAGCTAACAGGCTGGGGCTAGTAGATGGTTCTTCAGCGACATTGTTAGAGAATAGCCTGTTGAGACCACATCGGGCGATCATGTCGGCAGTCCAGTCGTGATGGATCGGCGGGGCTCCGTGCCGACAATAAAGGGTCCAGGCCAATTGGCAAAGGAGTTATTGTAGCCCTAGAATTAGTTGGTATATGGGCCTGGCTCGAGGCTCGCTCAAGGCTAACTGGTGCTTGCTTCGGGACAGAAGCGTTAGTGAACAGTAGCCACTCGTTTGCAGCTAGCTAGCTGCGATGATCCGGTGTAATGATCCAGAGCGGCAGGAATCCGGTGATGTGGTAGAGAGAAGCAGTCCGATATGGTCTGGGTTGATATCGCACTGTGCAGACTGGCTGGTGTTTTCCAAGCTAAGGCTGGCTGAGGACGGGGTAAAAAGGAGAGGACTGCTTGCCGTGGCTAACAAAGACTATTAGCTAGTTAGCTGGCTAGAGGACCGCTAGCCATGGCTAATAAAGACTAGGTGCTAGTTAGCTGGCTAGAGGACCGCTAGCCATGGCTAATAAAGACTAGGTACTAGTTAGCTGGCTAGAGGACCGCTAGCCATGGCTAATAAAGACTAGGTGCTAGTTAGCTGGCTAGAGGACCGCTAGCCAAGGCTAATAAAGACTAGGTACTAGTTAGCTGGCTAGAGGACCGCTAGCCATGGCTAATAAAGACTAGGTGCTAGTTAGCTGGCTAGAGGACCGCTAGCCATGGCTAATAAAGACTAGGTTCTAGTTAGCTGGCTAGAGGACCGCTAGCCATGGCTAATACAGACTAGGTTCTAGTTAGCTGGCTAGCACCTGATGGAAGTTCCAGTTATAAGGAATGAAAATAGCAGATCCGTACCACATTGAGTGAGGAAAGTATAATTCGTTCTTAGATAGCAAGTGTGATTAAGATATATATGCGAAAGACTGGCTATTTACAAACACACACGTCCTACTGCAGCGCCATCTTGGATTTTTTTAAATGTAAAGTTCTGGAATGGCCTAGTGAAAGACTTAAACCCGATTTGAGATGTTGTGGCCTCTATCTGTCCTTCCTCCTCACAACACTATCTCTGTCCTTCCTCCTCACAACACTATCTCTGTCCTTCCTGCTCACAACACTGTATATCTCTGATGTTTATCTCCTTCTCTACCCAGGTTGGAGGTCCAGGCTGACGTTCAGAAGGAGCAGGGTAGTCTGAGTGGGGAGTCGGCCAATGTCAGCTTGGGGACCATCAGTGACAACACTAGCACCAAAGCAATGGCTGGATCCATTCTCAACTACATGCCTCTGGACAGGTCAGCACCCTCCGTAGCACTGGTTCAGTTCTGGTAGTTGACATTGTTGTCGTCTTCACCACTAGATGATTTTGCACAGTCACCAAATACTACTGTCCCTATATGATCACCAATCACCAACCTGTTAGCATGTCTTGTTGTCATGGTTACATAGAACCGTCTGGAGGTGGTGTTAACATGTCTTGTTGTCATGGTTACAGAGAGGGTAATCTGGAGGTGGACATGGAGGGGAAGCAGGAGAAGAA
Organism: Oncorhynchus clarkii lewisi; assembly: GCF_045791955.1. Taxonomy (NCBI): domain Eukaryota; kingdom Metazoa; phylum Chordata; class Actinopteri; order Salmoniformes; family Salmonidae; genus Oncorhynchus; species Oncorhynchus clarkii. Next base: position 50,315 of record NC_092178.1, on the reverse strand, counting down.
ACTACATCACCATAGCAACAGCAGCAGCCTGGACGACGCCAGCGGCGAGGGAAGAGGGGTTGGAGTGTGTCCCTCCGGCTGCCCCCATGAGTCTCGCTCCTCCAAATGGGTGAAGGATCCCTCTTCCTCGGGGGGCAAGAAGAGCAAGGGCAAGCTGAGGACTAAGAAGACCAGCGGAGGAACTAAGATCCAGGAGACCCGTGAGGACATGGATGCTCAGCTCCTAGAGCAGCGCAGCACTAACTCCTCAGAGTTCGACTCCCTCAGCGGCTCCCTGCCCTCCGTAGCAGACTCCCACTGCAGCCACTTATCAGAGTTCAGCTGCTCTGATCCGGAGACCTCCAGACCTCCTCTCACCCCCTGCTGCATTGACCTCCACCCCCAGCGCCCCCTCACCTCCCTGGGAACAGACCTGGTCACCGTCACCCCCCTGCCGGAGGTGGAGAACGACCATCTGGAGAACTGTCCCGCTGCATCCTCCTCCTCCTCACCTTCCTCCGCGGCCCCCGTCTACACAGAAGGAGGAGTAGGAGGAGGTATGCTCCTCTACATCGCCGAGGAGAGCTTAGGGCTGATGAGGACGACGCAGGAGGAGCTGGACTCCCTCGCGGTGGAGGAGGTCCTGAAGGAGACCAATAACAACATGTTGGACGGAGGTGTCGTATCCCAGCAGCCTTCCAGCCCTGTGAGGAGTGGCTGCATTCAGACTGAGATATAAACTCTCCTGGCTGGTTGACTGACTGGCTGGCTGGCTGACTCCAGAGCTACTACTACAGACTGACCTAATGTTTAAGCCAGCTTTTTTCACAGCTAGCCTGAACTCCACTTCTGTTTACTGAGTGGGCAAGCTCGTTTTACGGAAGAGTAGAGAGAAAGACAGGACAGCAGAGGAGGAAAGGTGTTTTATCCATGTCTGCTAATATGGAAGATAAAATCATGTGATGGTTGAGGGTAGACTGGGTGGTGATACAGGTGGAGGGATAAGGTAGACTGGGTGGTGATACAGGTGGAGGAATAAGGTAGACTGGGTGGTGATACAGGTGGAGGGATAAGGTAGACTGGAACAAGGTAGACTGGGTAGTGATACAGGTGGAGGAATAAGGTAGACTGGAATAAGGTAGGTTGGGTGGTGATACAGGTGGAGGAATAAGGTAGACTGGAATAAGGTAGGTTGGGTAGTGATACAGGTGGAGGAATAAGGTAGACTGGGTAGTGATACAGGTGGAGGAATAAGGTAGACTGGAACAAGGTAGACTGGGTGGTGATACATATGGAGGAATAAGGTAGACTGGGTGGTGATACAGGTGGAGGAATAAGGTAGACTGGGTAGTGATACAGGTGGAGGAATAAGGTAGACTGGAACAAGGTAGACTGGGTGGTGATACATATGGAGGAATAAGGTAGACTGGGTGGTGATACAGGTGGAGGAATAAGGTAGACTGGGTAGTGATACAGGTGGAGGAATAAGGTAGACTGGGTGGTGATACAGGTGGAGGAATAAGGTAGACTGGAATAAGGTAGACTGGGTGGTGATACAGGTGGAGGAATAAGGTAGTCTGGGTAGTGATACATGTGGAGGAATAAGGTAGACTGGGTGGTGATACAGGTGGAGGAATAAGGTAGGTTGGGTAGTGATACAGGTGGAGGAATAAGGTAGACTGGGTGGTGATACAGGTGGAGGAATAAGGTAGACTGGGTGGTGATACAGGTGGAGGAATAAGGTAGTCTGGGTAGTGATACAGGTGGAGGAATAAGGTAGACTGGAACAAGGTAGACTGGGTAGTGATACAGGTGGAGGAATAAGGTAGTCTGGGTAGTGATACAGGTGGAGGAATAAGGTAGACTGGAACAAGGTAGACTGGGTGGTGATACAGGTGGAGGAATAAGGTAGTCTGGGTAGTGATACAGGTGGAGGAATAAGGTAGACTGGGTGGTAATACAGGTGGAGGAATAAGGTAGACTGGGTAGTGATACAGGTGGAGGAATAAGGTAGACTGGGTAGTGATACAGGTGGAGGAATAAGGTAGACTGGGTAGTGATACAGGTGGAGGAATAAGGTAGACTGGGTGGTGATACAGGTGGAGGAATAAGGTAGACTGGGTAGTGATACAGGTGGAGGAATAAGGTATAGGGAGGGAGAAAGCTCTCCTACTGGTTTAAGGGGTTTATTCATATAGAAGAGACGTTGGCAGTCTGGATGGGAAGTCTTGATTAAATATCATGTCCGGAGTGTGTTTGGTCGGTGGTAACATTTAGATGTACCAAGGCCCATGGAAAGTTCCAGTTAAATGTACAAGGACAGAGGACGAGGTGTATGGCCGGTGTATCAGTGGGGTGATGATGTAGCAGTGTTCTATACTAGCCTTCACATGGGGGACAGATTCTCCAGAAGGCCACACGACTGTCCATCCAGGAAGCTCCTATGGATCCGACTCAAAACAAACCCTGTCTCAGGTGGCATCATATTCACCATGTATTGCGTTACTAGATGAGTACGGTTCCATTTGAGACACAGACTTCTATGTCTGTGGTGAACAGTCAGCCAGCCAGTCAGCCAGCCAGTCAGTCAGCCGCATCACACCGCAGCGTAAAGGATTGTCAAGCTTCAGTTCTAATATGAACCGGTCAAAGAAAAGATCAAACTGACCTAAGAGGGACCAGTCAATAAGTCATTTTTATTTTTTCCATGATTCTATAAAAAAAATGAATATTACTTTTAAGATGTTGATGAATATTGTTCTGTAGTTTTAGTATTTTCCATGTTGAGCCCTGTGGGGTCAGATCCTGTGTTAGGGGAGGCCAGGGGGGGTTGGGGTGAGCAGAGGGAAGGAAGAGTCAACTAATTTAACCCTTTGTCTTCTTAAACAACACAGATTTTAACTGTCAGGATTGGATTTACAATATAAGTAAATATTCCAGAAAGAATCAGGCCTCAGAGTTGAGCTGGCCCATCATCAGTAGGAGGACAACAGCGGTTGTTTGGTATAAAGGGAGCGATAAGAGGTTGACTCTCTTTTCATTCTGTTATAGATCTACATCACTTCTAATTAAAAGGCTATGGTGATTTAAGCCTGAGTTCATGATCTGTGCTGTCTTCAACTCGTAGGCCATTATCACCAGTTGGAGGGGACAAGCCAGGCTAACGGTGATGCATTCAGGTCAAACACCTCTCCATTGGAACCATGCAAATGAGGATTTTTCTACCTATGTTGCCTTTTTGAAAAAGCTGCTTCTGTCTGTTTGCACCTCATCCTGTCTCTTCAATAGACACAGGACTGTGTCCCATTCCCTGTGTAGTGCACTACTATGGGCCCTGGTCACTATATAGAGAATAGGGTGCCATCTGGGACGCAACCAAAGAAATGTAGAGAAAAGCAGAATGTCTAAGTGTTGTTATCGCTACAGATTCTATCTAACCATCCCGTCATTGTGTTTAGCAAGTCAAGAGATGCTAACCATCCCGTCATTGTGTTTAGCAAGTCAAGGGATGCTAACCATCCCGTCATTGTGTTTAGCAAGTCAAGAGATGCTAACCATCCCGTCATTGTGTTTAGCAAGTCAAGATGCTAACCATCCCGTCATTGTGTTTAGCAAGTCAAGATGCTAATCATCCCGTCATTGTGTTTAACAAGTCGAGAGATGCTAACCATCCCATCATCATTGTGTTTAGCAAGTCAAGATGCTAACCATCCCGTCATCATTGTGTTTAGCAAGTCAAGATGCTAACCATCCCGTCATCATTGTGTTTAGCAAGTCAAGAGATGCTAACCATCCCGTCATTGTGTTTAGCAAGTCAAGAGATGCTAACCATCCCGTCATTGTGTTTAGCAAGTCAAGATGCTAACCATCCCGTCATTGTGTTTAGCAAGTCAAGATGCTAATCATCCCGTCATTGTGTTTAACAAGTCGAGAGATGCTAACCATCCCATCATCATTGTGTTTAGCAAGTCAAGATGCTAACCATCCCGTCATCATTGTGTTTAGCAAGTCAAGAGATGCTAACCATCCCGTCATCAATGTGTTTAGCAAGTCAAGATGCTAACCATCCCGTCATTGTGTTTAGCAAGTCAAGATGCTAACCATCCCATCATCATTGTGTTTAGCAAGTCAAGATGCTAACCATCCCATCATCATTGTGTTTAACAAGTCCAGAGATGCTAATGGACACACCAATCTGGTAACCACCTAGCCTACCAAAGACAGAACAGGCTACTGTGGTTGAACCCTCACTCCTAAGGACCCCTGATGAGGGGTGTAGTGTTGCTCTGCAGAGCAGCCCGAGTCGGTGTCCAATGGAGCCCTATTCCCTATATAGTGTAGCATTTAAGACAAACCTTCTGCCAAGCGGTCCATGATCTGATTTATTGAGTAACATTCACCTATAGCTTAGTGTTTATTTGAAGGATTTGGGGGGGAAACGCTTCAGCTGTACAGTTCCCTTCCACTTCTTCACTGTAACAAAGGTCTGACAACAGTCTTGGGTACACTCAACACTGTGACAACAGTCTTGGGTACAGTCAACACTGTGACAACAGTCTTGGGTACAGTCAACACTGACAACAGTCTTGGGTACAGTCAACACTGTGACAACAGTCTTGGGTACAGTCAACACTGTGACAACAGTCTTGGGTACAGTCAACACTGTGACAACAGTCTTGGGTACAGTCAACACTGTGACAACAGTCTTGGGTACAGTCAACACTGTGACAACAGTCTTGGGTACAGTCAACACTGTGACAACAGTCTTGGGTACAGTCAACACTGTGACAACAGTCTTGGGTACAGTCAACACTGTGACAACAGTCTTGGGTACAGTCAACACTGTGACAACAGTCTTGGGTACAGTCAACACTGTGACAACAGTCTTGGGTACAGTCAAGTGGTTCAACGTCAAAGGCTATGGTTTCATCAAGAATGAGACGTCTTCGGGGGGGGGGGGGGTATTTTTTGGCGTGTTAGTACATGTTCAAACGAAACGATTCATCTTTGAACACAGAAAGCGTTAGAGTTGAGGCTACGTTCATGTACCTGTGATTCTCAGAGTGCATGGATGTGTGCTCTAAACCAGGGATATTCAACTCTTACCCTACGAGGTCTGTAGCCTGCTGGTTTCCTGTTCTATATGATAATTAATTGCACCCATCTGGTGTCCCAGATCTAAATCAGGCCCTGACTAGAGGGGAATCACCCACCTGGCGTCCCAGGTCTAAACCAGTTCCTGATTAGAGGGGAACTGGTTTGGGGGGGGCTGGCTTGTCAGTCCAGAGTTAAATTCTCTAAACTAAAGGTTGACCCTAAACTGTTCATTTATCTACTGTTGTGGTGCTGTGCAACTATCAGTCTGGATTGATAATATGATTCTGTATGATACTTTGAAGACTAGTGCCAGGCCTCATGTAGAGAGGAGTTTATGCTATTTCAAGTGCTAGAGGCGTCACTACAGACCCTGGTTCAGAGGTCTAAGACACTGCATCTCAGTGCTAGAGGCGTCACTACAGACCCTGGTTCAGCGGTCTAAGACACTGCATCTCAGTGCTAGAGGCGTCACTACAGACCCTGGTTCAATTCCAGGCTGTATCACAACCGCCGTGATTGGGAGTCCCATAGGGCGGCGCAGAATTGGCCCAGCGTTGTCCAGGTTAGGGTTTGGCCAGGGTGGGCTGTCATTGTAAATAAGAATTTGTTCATAACTGACTTGCCTAATTAAATAAAAAACTGTACACTTATGTTACAATTATATCTGAAAAATCTATCTGTCTTCATTGATTACACATTTTATGGAAATCATAGGTTTTCTGTCAGTTTAGCTGGGTAATCTACAGCAACATAACTCGTGACCTCTAAGGGTGATTTGAAACACGTCTCTTGCGTTGTTTGCTATTGGTTTAACTGATAGTTAAACCGAATACAGTGAAAATATATTATGTTTTGGTGATTTAAACCAATGTTCATTACATTTCACATTAATGGTTCTGTGGGGAGATGTTTACAATCCAAAATGAATGCACAATGACAGGTTTTGAATGAAAGACTGGCTGCGTTACAAGTGTGACCAGTTTGGAGTTTTGTGCTGAGTTGTGATAAAAATAAGTAGGCAACAGTGCCCAGTAATGGTTCACATGACTCAATACAGGTCCTCATGTAAAATAGTCTGCAGTGTATGTTATATATATATATACACACAAGGATGTTATTTCTCTGAGGTTCAGATTACAATTCCCCAATATATGGTTGAACTTGAATCTCGATAAGGCACACCACATATCTCCCACATTGTGTTTCTAGAGCCTCTGCATAATCTGCAGTTTAGTGGAAACAAATCAAATAATTTGGCAAGAAATCTAGTCACTCGCAGCTTCTGAGATTTTGGGAATGCATCCCAAATCGCACCCTATTACTTACATAGTGCACTACATTTGATTAAAGCCCTATGGACCCTGGTTAATAGTGCACTACATTTTATTAAAGCCCTATGGACCCTGGTCAATAGTGCAGTTTATGGAGTCTGACCTCCTTTCTCTACAGTGTGTTGCTGCATGGAGTCTGAGCACGCCAAGGTACAGAATTAACTAACCAAGTCGCTCTGGATGAGTCAAATGTAAGTGTAAGAAGCTGCATTGCATCTAGAGTCTCCAGAATGGAAATGAAGGAAGCAGCTGCCTGCCCTGTGTTACTGAACGCTCCGCCGTTGTCCACACAATGCTTTTGATGCTCTTTGGAGTCAGATGGCGTCAGAACCGGCCAGAGCCCAACATCCAGCATAGTTCATGTCAACTCTGAGGCCTGAACAGCCTTCCCAGGTCTTCATAAGCCTCCTATACAGTCTTCTGTGGCATCAAACCTGAGGTGGAGTAGACTTCTCATCTCTGACTGGTTGGTTGGGATCAATCTGGTAGAGGGATGACATCACATCAAACTTTATTTGTCACATGCGGCGAATACAACAAGTTTACCGTGAAATGCTGACTTACAAGCCCTTCACCAACAGTGCAGTTCAAGAAGAAGAAAAGATTTACCAAGTAGACTAAAATAAAAAAGAGGTGGATCAGGGAATCGCCCGCAGCAACAGCAACATCATTGATATATATACAGAGAAAAGAGTTGGCCCGAGAATTGAACCCTGTGGTACCCCCATAGACTGCCAGAGGACCGGACAACATGCCCTCCAATTTGACACACTGAACTCTGTCTGCAAAGTAGTTGGTGAGCCAGGCAAGGCAGTCATTAGAAAAACAGAGGCTATAGGTACTACCCCTGAACAAGGCAGTTAACCCACTGTTCCTAGGCCGTCATTGAAAATAAGAATTAGTTCTTAACGGACTTGCCCAGTTAAATAATCACACAACACAATGCACTTGAGTTGCCAATCTGATCTCCCTGGTAGAAATAGTTTGAAGTTGTATTAGTTGTTCAGTATACCATGCGTATCAGGAAAATGCATTGTCCAACGAGATGCTTACTAGCAGGTTCCTTCAATTACAATAAGAAAATATAAGAAGAAGAACATAAAAAGTAAATGGCTCAGTTTAATAGAATAAACATTTTAACTTAATTATAATATCAGAAGGATCCCCCATCCACGTGTAAATATTGGACTATAAATTGTGCAGTGTGTTAAGGCTGGTAGCACAGAATAAGTTAGAGGAAAAATAAATGGAGGAACTTAATTCAAGAAACATCCAGTGTAATATATTATCAAATAACGCAAACTGGATGGGATATGGCGAAAAATGCATCAAATTATGTTTTGATCTTCAATATAGAAATGCTACAAATGGAGTCATGCATGAATCAACCGAATTATATTTTGAAAGAGGAAGTAAAGTACTTTAAGAATATGTTTTCGTTTCAGTCTCCTCCATCTCCACTAACTGAAACTAATTATATGGATTTTTTTCCTAATAATAATATAAAATTAATATCTGTACAGAAAGACTCATGTGAAGGCCAAATTACAGAGGAGGAACTTCTTGATGCAATTGGGGCCTTTAAGGAAAACTGCAGGGCTGGATGGCATACCAGCGGATGTTTACACAACTTGTTTTGATATACTCAGAGGACCATTATTAGCATGTTTTAACCACACCTATATAAATGGTAGATTATCGGACACGCAAGAAGAAGGTCTGATATTATTACTGAAACAGGACCCGTGTTATTACATACAGTTGAAGTCAGAAGTTTACAAACCCTTTGGGAGAAATACATTTCAACTCAGTTTTTCACAATTCCTGACATTTAATTATAGTAAAAATTCCCTGTCTTAGGTCAGTTAGGATCACCACTTTATTTTAAGAATGTGAGTTGTCAGAATAATAGTAGAGAGTGATTTATTTCAGCTTTTATTTATTTCATCACAGTCCCAGTGTGTCAGAATTTTACATACACTCAATTAGTATTTGGTAGCATTGCCTTTAAATTGTTTAACTTGGGGCAAACATTTTGGGTAGCTTTCCACAAGTGATTTTTCCAATACCTTGACTTTGTTGTCCTTAAGCCATTTTGCCACAACTTTGGAAGTATGCTTGGGATCATTGTCCATTTGGAAGACCCATTTGCGACCAAGATTTAACTTCCTGACTGATGTCTTGAGATGTTGCTTCAATATATTTATATCTATTGTCCTGCCACATGATTCCATCTATTTTGTGAAGTGCACCAGTCCCTCCTGCAGTAAAGCACCCCCACAACATGCTGCTGCCACCCCAGTGCTTCACGGTTGGGATGGTGTTCTTCGGCTTGCAAGCATCCTCCTTTATCCTCCAAACATAATGATGGTCATTACGGCCAAACAGTTCTAATTTTGTTTCATCAGACCAGAGGACATTTCTCCAAAAAGTATGATCTTTGTCCCCATGTCTCATGGTGTTTATATTTGCGTACTATTGTTTGTACACATGAACGTGGTACCTTCAGGCATTTTGAAATTGCTCCCAAGGATGAATCAGACTTGTGGAGGTCTACCATTTTTTTTCTGAGCCCTTGGCTGATTTCTTTAGATTTTCCCATGATGTCAAGCAAAGAGGCACTGAGTTTGAAGGTAGTCCTTGAAATACATCCACAGGTACACCTCCAATTGACTCAAATGATGTCAATTAGCCTATCAGAAGCTTCTAAAGCCACAACATAATTTTCTGGAATTGTCCAAGCTGTTTAAAGGCACAGTCAACTTAGTGTATGTAAACTTCTGACCCACTGGAATTGTGATACAGTGAATTATAAGTGAAATAATCTGCCTGTAAACAATTGTTGGAAAAATTACTTGTCACGCACAAAGTAGATGTCCTAACCGACTTGCCAAAACTATAGTTTAACAAGAAATTTGTGGAGTGGTTGAAAAACGAGTTTTAATGACTCCAACCTAAGTATGTAAACTTAAGACTTCAACTGTTTATGGAACTCTATTCCACATCAAGTAACTGATGCAGTAGAATCAGATTTTTTAATTACCTTATGGAACAGCGGGGGACTGTGAAGAGACACACGGGCACAGACTCATACACTGACACGGGTACTGTATTGTAGATGTGTGATAGTCGTGGTCTGAGGGAACACAAAGTGTTGTGAAGTGTAATATTTTAAACTGTAGATACAGTGCAGTCGGAAAGAATTCAGACCCATTCACCTTTTGTTATGTTACAGCCTTATTCTAAAATGGATTAGATAAAGAATTGTCCTCCTCAATCTACACAATACCCATAATGACAGAACAGGTTTTTAGAAATGTTTAAAAAACAATGTAATACTTTATTTACATAATTATTCAGACCCTTTTATGAGACTCAGGTGCCTCCTGTTCCCATTGATCATCCTTGAGATGTTTCTACAACTAGGAGTCCACCTGTGGTATATTCAATTGATTTGACATTGTTTGAAAGTGCATGTCAGAGCAAAAACCAAGCCATGAAGTTGAAGGAAGTTCAGGCTCCGATCTGGGGAAGGGTACCAAAAATGTCTGCAGCATTGAAGGTCCTCAAGAACACAGTAGCCTCCATCATTCTGAAATGTAAGAAGTTTGGACCCTGCTGATAAGTTACAAATGATTCTCTAAAGGGGGTGACTCCTCACTGCAGAAATAAATAGGGGGGGGGGGGGGGGGGGGGGGTGCATCAGGACCACATGTGGCCAGGGCAATAAATTGCAATGTCCGTACTGTGAGACGCCTAAGACAGCGCTACAGGGAGACAGGACGGACAGTCCTCACGTAACAACACCTGCACAGGATCGGTACATTCGAACATCACACCTGCGGGACAGGTACAGGATGGCAACAACTGCCTGAGTTACACAAGGAATGCACAATCCCTCCATCAGTGTTCAGACTGTCCGCAATAGGCTGAGAGAGGCTGGACTGAGGGCTTGTAGGCCTGTTGTAAGGTAGGTCCTCGCAAGACACCAGACAGGAATATTAGTGTTCTGCCATAGCCAGCGAAGAGCCCGGATCGCAATCCCATTGAGCACGTCTGGGACCTGTTGGATCGGAGGGTGAGGACTAGGGCCATTCCCCCCCAGAAATGTCTGGGAACTTGCAGGTGCCTTGGTGGAAGAGTGGGGTAACATCTCAAAGCAAGAACTGGCAAATCTGGTGCAGTCCATGAGGAGGAGATACTGTTAGTTTTGACCCTTCCCCCTTTGTTCAGGGACAACTTATTCAATTTCTGTTAGTCACATGTCTGTGAAACTTGTTCAGTTGTTGAATCTTTTGTTAAGTTTGCTGAAAATCAACGCAGTTGACAGAGGACGTTTCGATATCGTTTGAAAAAAATATATTAAGGCCATATCGCCCAGCCCTACACAAGATAAAACTAGAGTCTGCAGGACTTGCTTTTTGGAGTGTGGTGTCAAAAAAGCAGAGGCTCTTTATTACAGACAGACCTCTCCCCATCTGTCCAAGCATTGAATCTGTGTGTTTTGACCATGACAGTTTACAATCTAAGGTAGCATCAAGTAATTTGGTCTGCTCAACTTGTTCAACAGCAACACCATTCATTTCCAGATTCAGCTGAGATCTAGAACTTAAGGAAGGATCTGTACCAAATACAATGTTCTTAGTTTTAGAAATGTTCCAAGACCAGTTTATTACTGGCCACCCATTCCAAAACAGACTGCAACTCTAAGGGTTTCAGTGACTTCATTAGCTGTGGTTGCTGATGGGTATATGGTTGAATTATCAGCATACATGGACACACCTACTTAGTTGAATGCCAGTGGCAAGTCATGGGTAAAAATAGAAAAGAGTAGAGGGCCTAGAGAGCTGCCCTGTGGTACACCACACCCTTCATGTTCGACAGAGAAGCTTCCAGTAACACAAATCCTCAGTTCTATTAGATATATACCTCTGTAAACAGGTTATGGTCAATAATATCAAAGGTTGCACTGAAATCTAACAGCTCCTAGAATATTTTTTATCCATTTCTGTCAACTAGTCAGTGTCAGTGCAGTACACGTGGAGTGCCCTTCTTTATAAGCCTTCTGAAAGTTTGCAAAGAGCTGATAGGTCATCTGTTAGAACCAGTAAAGGCTGCTTTACCATTCTTGGGTAGCAGAATTACTTTGGCTTTCATTCCAGGCCTGAGGATAAACACTTTCCTCTTGGTTCATATTAAAGCTATGACATACAGTGTATTCGGAAAGTATTCAGACCCCTTCACTTTCCACATTGTTACGTTACAGCCTTATTCTAAAAATGATGAAATACTTTTACTATACACAATACCCCATAATGACAAAGTGAAAACGGGATTAGACATTTTTGCAAATGTATTAAAAATAACACAGAAATACCTTATTTACATAAGTATTTAGACCCTTTGCTATGGGACTAGAAATTGAGCTCCTGTATCATCAAATGAATTATCTAAGGGAGTCTCAGAAATGACTAATATGAATGTTATCTGATGTTAGCAAGTTATTGATTTGATTAACCTTATTTCTAAGGCTGCATATATTAATATGGGCTGTTTTCAGCCCTTTCCTGGGTAGCTTATCAGAGGTAGACATAATACTGAAAAGAGCAAACAAAGCAAGAGAAAAATATGTATTCAGCAGTCCATTAATCAGTTGGTGTGTGCTGTGGGGTTGAAGCTACGAACCCATAGGCTTGGCCCTCTCATCCCACAGCTTCCCAAGCCTGTCAAAGGTGGAATTTCTTAGAAAGATTAAAGAGTTGGTGACTTGTAAATCAAATTTATTTACACTGTGACACCCTAAAAACAAACATAATAAAAATGTGCCTAGCCAATGTTGTCGTCGTCAACTTCACCGAGCGTCAAACACAACCACTGGAGTCAGAGTCAAGGAATGCAGTTTTGGCTTGTGTTGGAATCGGAACGGCTCATAGGAGCAGGATCCTACATCCTGTTTATGTTGCGTGAGGCAGCTTGAGCCCCTAGACAGGACGCTAGTCTATTTCAGGGCATTTTTCTATAATGTACACTAATGATTCCAGGGATTTGTCTGCCAAAGAAACCATTGGGCTGGCCGCCTAAGTGTTTCTTCGGCCGCCCAAGTCCAAATTGTAAGAAAAGTATTTATACACACTGAACAGAAATATAAAACATGTAAAGTCTTGGTCCCATGTATCATAAACTGAAGAAAATCCCAGACATTTGTGCAAAAATGTGTTTACATCTCTGGTAGTGAGCATTTCTCCTTTGCCAAGATAATCCATCCACCTAACAGGTGTGGCATATCAAGAAGCTGATTAAGCAGTATGATCATTACACAGGTGCACCTTGTGCTGGCGACAATGAAAGACCACTTTAAAATGCACTGTGTTTTCACAACACTGCCACAGATGTCTCTAGCTTTGAGTGTGCAATTGGCATGCTAACTGCAGGAATGTCAACCAGAGCTTTCACCAGAGAATGTAATGTTCGATTCTCTACTCCAACATCGTTTTAGAGAATTCTGTAGTACGTCCAACCGGCCTCACAAAAGCAGACCATGTGTAACCACGCCAGCCCAGAACCTCCACATGCAGGTTTGTATGAGGGTGGGGGGCCTATATATTTTTTGTAATATAATCTTTGAGAACTAACAATCAATAAAATCTAGACAGTCAGGAGAATTGTTAATTCATTTAAAAGTATTGATTTTGATAAGTTTGATCTAAAGCACAGCATTAGCCATGGCAAACTGCATAGAATTGCAGGAAATTCTCTTTAAAACTGCAATATTTTCTCTCAGCTTCTTGGCAAAATGTGTAGAATAGCAGGAAATTAACTTCACAACTGCAAAAATGTATCTCGGCTCCATTGAAATTTGAATGGCAAGAAATTGGCTTTAAAAAATGCAACGAAACAAAAGATAAGGGTCTTCAGATTCTCTAAAATTCAGCCGCGCCGACCGTGCCCATTGCCAAACCCCCCCACCTTTTGATCCATAAAACCCTGGATTTATTCCTAGAGGTTTCAGCACCTATTTAAAACCTTAATATAGTTCAAAGGATACATCTCTTTGTTCTCTTCTTGTGCATGATTCTGTATCCACACTCTCTGCATCTGATTGGATCACGGGCCTTAATTTCATTTTCAGTGTGGCATTCTGTTAGGAGAAAAACATTTCAGCAGCTACTACATCACAGACATACTGGTAATCATTCTGTAAGGCAGGAGCTGCAGTAGTACATCAAACATTCTGTAACATGCTGACCACACCGCTTGCGTTACATGCGCGAGCGTTGCAAAATAAATTTACACATGTTATTCAATCACTTCATCCAAACTGCTTGCGCGAATCGACGAGCGTTTGCGTAGCCAGGCGATAAAATAGAACTGTTTTCTTATTTTTTTTTAGGCTTGATGTGCTGCAAGTCCCGCCTCTCACATCTCCTCATTGGTTTTTAGGAGCATATACCTACGTGGGTGATTGGAAGCTGAAATGAAGTCCACACTACAGTCCAGTTGGTAGTAATGCACCTTAAAGTTGGGTGCCAACCTCCATTTAAAGTCCAAAGAAAAAATAATTAGAAGCCTGGGGGACAGAATGCTTAGAAACAAACTCTGTTTACCCTTTTATCTGTGGATTAATTGTCGGAGTAGAGGACCTTGTGCATTTCAGGTAAAATAACAACCCAATGTTTATTTCCCAGGACAAATGACCTAGCAACAGCAAGCTAGCTAAATGGCCATGAATATTTCTTATGTATCGACCTGTCCCCAAATTAAAACAGTTGGTTAAGAGATTGTTTTGATATTTCAACCTGCACGTCCTGGTCGTATCTGGTTTGGATGGACAAAATCAACATGTTTGTGATGGCGCTAAGGAAGCACGCACACTTGCCCAGTCTAGTCAGCATGTAAGGCAGGCGCTGCAATAGTACATCAATCATGTAACTACATATGTAGATATGGGTGAACAAAACAAGGGTACTGAAGGGCATGTTATGAAAAGTCACTAACAGTCTTAGTTACAGTACAAAGACAAAGCATGGATTTTAGAAACAATGGTCAAATAGCACCTCAAACACACTGTGCCATGTACAATATTACAGCTTCCGAACAGAAGACATTACCCCCACATATGTAGATCATAGGCTGTTGCTTGGGGGGTTGCACGTCTTTTTGAGTGTCCATGCTTGAATCTGGAGAAAATCAGATAACATTTTCAGTACCGTTTGAGACAGTGTAACCAATTTATGTGCAACACCCGACACTGCATGGCTTATAAATGATGTTATGACTATCTAACATAACTGGTTTGCTAAGTGACCCAAAAGCATAATTATCTCAGCCATTTAGCCAAATATTACGATATCTAACTCCTGTCATCTGTGATTTAGCCTTAGCTAGCTGCTAACTACATGTGAATGGTTTCCTGTCTAGCGTAAACTACCTAGCTAAAGTTAGCTAAGAGCAGCAAACAGAACAACTACCCACAGATAACCACTTTAAAATACCATAAAAAAATAACTGGGAAATATTATAGCATGTTTAAACCCAATTCAGTATGAAATAGATAACCCACCAGTTTAAAAAAAAAAAAAGTTACTAAAGATGTGTATTTGTTTCTCTCATGCCAGCGTGCGTCGAAACAACGTGATTCTTCTTCTCTGGATTTGGGTTGGCGGACCGACCTTTAACATCGCCACCTACTGGACTGAAGTGTTAGGCCAGTCACGGCCTACCGACATTCAATTATTTAATTATTCCTGTTCCTCTGAGAAGGTCAAATAGAGCCCTAGACACCAAAAGATCGAACCCTTTTGCTTGATCAAGGACGTGATTATTCTTCTTAGGTTAGGGTTTAACCAACGTTTTGGTGCGTTATAACGGGGCGGCAGGTAGCCTAGTGGTTGGAGAATTGGGACAGTAACCTAAAGGTTGGTGTTGTCGAATCCCCAGAGCTGACAAGGTAAACATCTGTCATTCTGCCCCTGAACGAGGCAGTTACCACTGTTCCTAGGCCGCCATTGTAAATAAGAATGTGTTCTTAACTGACTTGCTTAGTTAAAAAAAAATTTAAATGTATTGCCACCCACTGGAGTGTAGGCCAGCCCCGTTGGGTTTTAAAAATATATATAATTTAATTTAATGACGTTCTACTCAATATACTCTTTAAACTAATTCCCTGTATCCCCACCTCCACTGCCTGCTTCATTTTCTCATACCCACACTATGAGCACCTCCCACAGCCGTCAATCTTATCGGACTCATCGCCCCAACTCCCTCTTCCTCCCTAAATGTCAAATCAAATCAAATCAACATGTATTGGTCACATACACATGGTTAGCAGATGTTAATGCAAAATGCTTGTGCTTCTAGTTCCGACCGTGCAGTAATATCTACCAAGTAATCAAACAATTCACCAACAACTACTTAATACACACATCTAAAGGGGTGAATGAGAATATGTACATAGGCAAGAATCCCTTTATGCTCCTCCTCACGTCCTTGCCCTTCCTCGGCCCTCTCTACCGCCGAACTGCCGCTAGCGTTGGAAACTGTTGCTCTCCTCAAACTTCCTTTCTGACCTCTAGCTCCCCTTCAAATCCCAAACTCAATTTCTCTCCCGCTTTCTTTTTCCTCTTTCCTGCTCCTTACTCGCTTCACTTTCTTCTCCATCCCCATCTCTGACCAATCACAGCACAGCCGTGCCGAACCGCCGCCACACCGAGTCTGATTGTTCACTAGCCACAGCGTTCAGATTCTCCCTTACGTCTATCACCATCCTACCGTGATCCGTGATTGGTTACCTACTCCTCCATTGTAATTGGTCCATTGTGGGTCGATGCTATCTGGAATCCTTGGGACGTCCCTACTCCACTGAAGTTGAAATTGAAAATGGTTAATTAAGGCAAGGGTTAGGTAATGTTTATGGTTATGGTTAAGGTATATAATAGCCATATCTAGAAAAGCCAAAGTTCCAAAGCCTGGACCTAAAATTGTGTATAAGCCATCATACAAAAGGTTTTGCAATGATTCCTATGTCAAAGATGTGGGGGGAAAAAATTGTTGGTCTGATGTATGTAACGAAGAACAACCTGACTCCACACTTGAAGCATTCAAGAAACCTACTGTTAGAACGGCCAAATCCCCATGGATAGATGATGAATGGAAAAACGGTATGGTTGAAAAGGATGAGGCTAAGAGAATAGTCTGACAACACAGCAGACTGGCAAACATGCAGTCAATTGAGAAATCACGTAACTAAACAAAAAAAAGAAGAAACTATACTGTGGAACAAAGATAAATATAAAGAACGATAATAAAAAGCAAACTCGGCTCTTTCCTTCATTGAGGCAGATGGCTTGTTTATAACACGGGGTGCCCTAGTGGTGCAGTGGTCTAAGACACTGCATTGAGGCAGATGGCTTGTTTATAACACGGGGTGCCCTAGTGGTGCAGTGGTCTAAGACACTTCATTGAGGCAGATGGCTTGTTTATAACACGGGGTGCCCTAGTGGTGCAGTGGTCTAAGACACTTCATTGAGGCAGATGGCTTGTTTATAACACGGGGTGCCCGAGTGGTGCAGTGGTCTAAGACACTTCATTGAGGCAGATGGCTTGTTTATAACACGGGGTGCCCGAGTGGTGCAGTGGTCTAAGACACTTCATTGAGGCAGATGGCTTGTTTATAACACGGGGTGCCCTAGTGGTGCAGTGGTCTAAGACACTTCATTGAGGCAGATGGCTTGTTTATAACACGGGGTGCCCTAGTGGTGCAGTGGTCTAAGACACTGCATTGAGGCAGATGGCTTGTTTATAACACGGGGTGCCCGAGTGGTGCAGTGGTCTAAGACACTTCATTGAGGCAGATGGCTTGTTTATAACACGGGGTGCCCGAGTGGTGCAGTGGTCTAAGACACTTCATTGAGGCAGATGGCTTGTTTATTACACGGGGTGCCCGAGTGGTGCAGTGGTCTAAGACACTTCATTGAGGCAGATGGCTTGTTTATAACACGAGGTGCCCGAGTGGTGCAGTGGTCTAAGACACTGCATTGAGGCAGATGGCTTGTTTATAACACGGGGTGCCCTAGTGGTGCAGTGGTCTAAGACACTGCATTGAGGCAGATGGCTTGTTTATAACACGGGGTGCCCTAGTGGTGCAGTGGTCTAAGACACTGCATTGAGGCAGATGGCTTGTTTATAACACGGGGTGCCCGAGTGGTGCAGTGGTCTAAGACACTGCATTGAGGCAGATGGCTTGTTTATAACACGGGGTGCCCTAGTGGTGCAGTGGTCTAAGACACTGCATTGAGGCAGATGGCTTGTTTATAACACGGGGTGCCCGAGTGGTGCAGTGGTCTAAGACACTGCATTGAGGCAGATGGCTTGTTTATAACACGGGGTGCCCGAGTGGTGCAGTGGTCTAAGACACTGCATTGAGGCAGATGGCTTGTTTATAACACGGGGTGCCCGAGTGGTGCAGTGGTCTAAGACACTGCATTTCAATGCAAGAGAAGTCACTGTGGTTCGAATCCAGGCTGCATCATATCCGGCTGTGATTGGGAGTCACATAGCGTGGGTGTAACGGTTTTCTTTATGAGAAGGAGAGTCGGACCAAAATGCAGCGTGTAGATTGCGATCCATGTTTTAATGAACAAACGTAAAACACGAATCAATGCAAACACTACAAAATAAAGAACGTGATGAACGTAACGAAAACCTAAAACAGCCTATCTGGTGAAAAACACATAGACAGGAACAATCACCCACAAACACACAGTGAAACCCAGGCTACCTAAATATGGTTCCCAATCAGAGACAATGACGAACACCTGCCTCTGATTGAGAACCATATCAGGCCGAACATAGAACTGGACAAACTAGACATGTAACATAGAATGCCCACTCAGATCACACCCTGACCAACCAAAACATAGAAAATACAAAGTAAACTATGGTCAGGGCGTGACAGTACCCCCCCCCCAAGGTGCGGACTCCGGCCGCAAAACCTGAACCTATAGGGGAGGGTCTGGGTGGGCATCTGTCCGCGGTGGCGGCTCTGGCGCTGGACGTGGACCCCACTCCATGACAGTTTTAATCCCCCTCCTAAACGTCCCTAAATAGGTTACCCACCACAATGATAACATGGGACAGAGGGACAGCTCGGGACAGAGGTAACTCGGGACAGATGGGTAGCTCAGCACTGAGAGGAAGCTCAGCACTGAGAAGAAGCTCAGCACTGAGAGGAAGCCCAGGCAGGTAGTAGAAACTACCAGAACCTGGCTGGCTGGCGGTTTCAGCAGATCCTGGTCGACTAGCAGATCTGGGAGAATCTGGTCGACTGGCGGATCTGGGAGAATCTGGTCGACTGGCGGATCTGGGAGAATCTGGTCGACTGGCGGATCTGGGAGAATCTGGTCGACTGGCGGATCTGGGAGAATCTGGTCGACTGGCGGATCTGGGAGAATCTGGTCGACTGGCGGATCTGGGAGAATCTGGTCGACTGGCGGATCTGGGAGAATCTGGTCGACTGGCGGATCTGGGAGAATCTGGTCGACTGGCAGATCTGGGAGAATCTGGTCGACTGGCAGATCTGGGAGAATCTGGTCGACTGGCAGATCTGGAAGAGTCTGGTCGACTGGCAGATCTGGAAGAGTCTGGACGACTGGCAGATCTGGAAGAGTCTGGTCGACTGGCAGATCTGGAAGAGTCTGGTCGACTGGCAGATCTGGAAGAGTCTGGACGACTGGCAGATCTGGAAGAGTCTGGACGACTGGCAGATCTGGAAGAGTCTGGACGACTGGCAGATCTGGAAGAGTCTGGACGACTGGCAGATCTGGAAGAGTCTGGACGACTGGCAGATCTGGAAGAGTCTGGACGACTGGCAGATCTGGAAGAGTCTGGACGACTGGCAGATCTGGAAGAGTCTGGACGACTGGCAGATCTGGAAGAGTCTGGACGACTGGCAGCTCTGGCTGCTCCATGCTGACTGGCTGCTCCATGATGACTGGTAGCTCTGGCTGCTCCATGCTGACTGGCTGCTCCATGCTGACTGGCAGCTCTGGCTGCTCCATGCTGACTGGCTGCTCCATGCTGACTGGCAGCTCTGGCTGCTCCATGCTGACTGGCTGCTCTGGCTGCTCCATGCTGACTGGCTGCTCCATGCTGACTGGCTGCTCCATGCTGACTGGCGGCCCTGGCTGCTCCATGCTGACTGGCGGCCCTGGCTGCTCCATGCTGACTGGCGGCCCTGGCTGCTCCATGCTGACTGGCGGCCCTGGCTGCTCCATGCTAACTGGCAGCTCTGGCGGCTCCTTGCAGACTGGCAGCTCTGGCGGCTCCTTGCAGACTGGCAGCTCTGGCGGCATCCTGCAGACAGGCAGCTCTGGCGGCTCCTTGCAGACTGGCAGCTCCATGCAGACTGGCAGCTCTATGCAGACTGGCAGCTCCTTGCAGACTGGCAGCTCCTTGCAGACTGGCAGCTCCTTGCTAACTGGCAGCTCCTTGCTAACTGGCAGCTCTATGCTAACTGGCAGCTCTATGCTAACTGGCAGTTCTGAACAGGCGGGAGACTCCGGCAGCGCTGTAGAGGCGGAAAGCTCTGACAGCGCTAAACAGGCGGGAGACTCCGACAGCGCTGGAGAGGAGGAGGGCTCCGACAGCGCTGGACAGGCGAGGCGCACTGTAGGCTTGATGCGTGGTGCTGGCACTGGTGGTACTGGGCCGAGGACACGCACAGGAAGCCTGGTGCGGGGAGCTGCTACCGGAGGGCTGGGGTGTGGAGGTGGTACTGGAAAAACCGGACCGTGCAGGCGCACTGGAGCTCTTGAGCACCGAGCCTGCCCAACCTTACCTGGTTGAATGCTCACGGTCGCCCTGCCAGTGCGGCGAGGTGGAATAGCCCGCACTGGACTATGCAGGCGAACCGGAGACACCGAGCGCAAGGCTGGTGCCATGTAAGCCGGCCCAAGGAGACGCACTGGGGACCAGCTGCGTAGAGCCGGCTTCATGGCATTAGGCTCGACGCTCAATCTAGCCCGGCAGACACGCGGAGCTGGAATATACCGCACCGGGCTATGCACCCGCACTGGAGACACCGTGCGCACAACTGCATAGCACGGTGCCTGTCCGGTCTCTCTAGCCCCCCGGTAAGCACAGGGAGTCTGCCCAGGTCTCCTACCTGGCGTAGCCATACTCCCTGTTAGCCCCCCCCCAAGAAATTTTTGGGGCTGCCTCTCGGGCTTCCTTGCCAGCCGTGTTCCCTCATATCGCCGGCTCTTCTCTCCGGCTGCCTCAGCTCTCCTAAGTGCCTCCACCTGTTCCCATGGGAGGCGATCTCTTCCAGCCAGTATCTCCTCCCAAGTGTAACAGCCCTTGCCATCCAAAACGTCCTCCCATGTCCATTCCTCCTTACGCTGCTGTTGCTGCCTGTTGACACGCTGCTTGGTCCGTTGGTGGTGGGTGATTCTGTAACGGTTTTCTTTATGAGAAGGAGAGTCGGACCAAAATGCAGCGTGTAGATTGCGATCCATGTTTTAATGAACAAACGTAAAACACGAATCAATGCAAACACTACAAAATAAAGAACGTGATGAACGTAACGAAAACCTAAAACAGCCTATCTGGTGAAAAACACATAGACAGGAACAATCACCCACAAACACACAGTGAAACCCAGGCTACCTAAATATGGTTCCCAATCAGAGACAATGACGAACACCTGCCTCTGATTGAGAACCATATCAGGCCGAACATAGAACTGGACAAACTAGACATGTAACATAGAATGCCCACTCAGATCACACCCTGACCAACCAAAACATAGAAAATACAAAGTAAACTATGGTCAGGGCGTGACAGTGGGGCACAATTGGCCCAGGATATTGGCCGTCAATGTAAATAAGAATTTGTTCTTAACTGACTTGCCTAGTTAAATTATTATTATTTTAATAACAAAACCCTTTGATATTTCCAATCACTTTAATAACTTTTTTGTTGACGAGATTAGCAAACTTGTATGACGTACGACATATGACACTTGTATGACATACAACATATGACACTTGTATGACATACAAACAACAAATGCTGAGCCTTCATATTTATGCATATCGGACCAAATCATTCTAGACTGTAGTTTTGAGTTCCACAAAGTGGGTGTGGAAGAGGTGAAACCATTGTTGCTGTCTATAAATAAGGACAACCCACCTGGTACCGGCAACGTGGATGGTCAATTACTGAGGTTGGTAGAGGAATACATTATGACTCCTGTTTGCCACATCTTCAATTTAAGGCTAGAAGACGGTGTGTGCCCTCAGACATGGAGGGAGTCAAAGGTCATTCAGCTATCCAAGAATAGCAGAGCAGCCTTTAATGGTTCAAAGAGCCGACCAATCAGCCTGTTGCTGGTGCATCGCAAACTTTTGGAGATTATTATTTTTTTTACCAAATTCAAAGTTATTTTACAGAAAACAAATAAACAACAGGCTTTAAGCACGCTTATAGGGAAGGGCACTCAACATGCTTAGCACTGACACACATGACTGATGATTGGCTGAAATAAATTGATAGTAGGATAGTGGGAGCCGGTTTTGTTAGACTTCAGTGCAGCTTTCGGTATCATTGATCATAACCTATTGCTGATTGAGAGTTACCTATCTAAGAGAACACAGAGGTTTTTTCTTTAATGGAAGCCTCTCTAATGCAAATTCAATTGAGTGTGGTGTACCGCAGGGCAGCTGGCTAGTGCCATGATTGTTTTCTGTTTTTACCAATGACCTTCCACTGACCTTGAATAAAGCCTGTGTGTCTGTGTACCCTGATGACTTGACAGTATATACGTTGGCTATAACAGTCAAATAAATAAATTATACTGTTAACACAGAGCTCCAGTCAGTTATAGAATGGGTAACTAGCAATAGGCTTAACACAGAGCTCCAGTCAGTTTTAGAATGGGTAACTAGCAATAGGCTTAACACAGAGCTCCAGTCAGTTATAGAATGGGTAACTAGCAATAGGCTTAACACAGAGCTCCAGTCAGTTTTAGAATGGGTAACTAGCAATAGGCTTAACACAGAGCTCCAGTCAGTTTTAGAATAGGTAACTAGCAATAGGCTTAACACAGAGCTCCAGTCAGTTTTAGAATGGGTACCTAGCAATAGGCTTAACACAGAGCTCCAGTCAGTTTTAGAATGGGTAACTAGCAATAGGCTTAACACAGAGCTCCAGTCAGTTTTAGAATGGGTACCTAGCAATAGGCTTAACACAGAGCTCCAGTCAGTTATAGAATGGGTAACTAGCAATAGGCTTAACACAGAGCTCCAGTCAGTTATAGAATGGGTAACTAGCAATAGGCTTAGCACAGAGCTCCAGTCAGTTTTAGAATGGGTACCTAGCAATAGGCTTAACACAGAGCTCCAGTCAGTTATAGAATAGGTAACTAGCAATAGGCTTAACACAGAGCTCCAGTCAGTTATAGAATGGGTAACTAGCAATAGGCTTAACACAGAGCTCCAGTTTTTTTAGTTATAGAATGGGTAACTAGCAATAGGCTTAACACAGAGCTCCAGTCAGTTATAGAATGGGCAATAGTCTTAACACAGAGCTCCAGTCAGTTATAGAATGGGTAACTAGCAATAGGCTTAACACAGAGCTCCAGTCAGTTATAGAATAGGCAATAGGCTTAACACAGAGCTCCAGTCAGTTATAGAATGGGTAACTAGCAATAGGCTTAACACAGAGCTCCAGTCAGTTATAGAATGGGCAATAGGCTTAACACAGAGCTCCAGTCAGTTATAGAATGGGCAATAGGCTTAACACAGAGCTCCAGTCAGTTATAGAATGGGTAACTAGCAATAGGCTTAACACAGAGCTCCAGTCAGTTATAGAATGGGCAATAGGCTTAACACAGAGCTCCAGTCAGTTATAGAATGGGTAACTAGCAATAGGCTTAACACAGAGCTCCAGTCAGTTATAGAATGGGTAACTAGCAATAGGCTTAACACAGAGCTCCAGTCAGTTATAGAATGGGCAATAGGCTGGTGGTGTTAAATATATATTTTTTAAACTGAAAGCATAGTTTTTTAATGACAAATCACTGCTCAACCCTAAACCTCATCTAGATATATTATTGGAAGACAAGATAGCAAGCTGAGGAGACTAAACTGCTGGGTGTTACCGTAGATAGCAAGCTGAGGAGACTAAACTGCTGGGTGTTACCCAAGATAGCAAGCTGAGGAGACTAAACTGCTGGGTGTTACCGTAGATAGCAAGCTGTCATGGCCAAAACATATAGACTCAATGGTTGCTAAAATGGGAAGAGGTCTGTCCGTGATAAGGCGTTGCTCTGCCTTCTTGACATCTCAGTTGACCAGACAGGTCCTATACAGGCCCTAGTTTTGTTGCACCTGGACTACTGCCCAGCTGTGTGGTCATGTAAAGTGAAGAAGAACATAGGTGAATTGCAGTTGGTCCAGAACAGAGCAGCACGTATTGAACTTAGATGTACACAGAGGGTGAATGTCAGTAACATGCATGTCAGTGTCTCCTGGCTCAAAGTTGAGGAGAGACTGACTGCATCACTATTGAGGTATTGATGTGTTGAAGGTACTGAACTGTCTGTTCAAGCAGTTGGCACACAGTTCAGACTCTCATCGGTACAACACAAGACATGCAACCAGAGGTCTCTTCACAGTCCCCAGGTCCAGAACAGAGGCTGAGTATTAAATAGAGCTTTGACTACATGTAATTCTCTGCCATCCCAGGTAACTCAAGCTAGCAATTCTACCAGTTAAAAAAATAAAAGAACACCCTACGGCACAACAGGGACTGTGAAGAGACAAAGCCATTTTGATATATTTTGTATTGTAATTTTCACTGTATTATGTAGGTGGTTGGCCGGAACGAGCCTTGGCTTGTGCGAGCTGGAATGGCTCATAGGGCAGGAGTCATCTCCTGTTTCTGAAGTGTGAGACAGAGGCAGGAGATAATGTAGTGTTATGTAGTATTATGTAGTGCTATGTTATTATATATTATATTTGTTGTGTTTTGTTTCCTGTTTGGCAGCGGCTAATTGGGGATCCCAATAAATACTACTAATAAGGTTAGGGTAGGAGTTAAGGTTATGTTTAAAGACAATTTATGCTTGCTCTGGAATGTGAACCTGAGGCTCACTAAAAGAGGGTGTGACTGTCACGATCGTCATGGGAAGAAGTGGACCAAAGCGCAGCGTCTTCATTCTATTTATTTAATAATGAACAGCGACAAAAACAAAACAAATACGAACGTGACGTTCTGCAGGGAAAAATAACAACCAATACAAAAATAAGATCCCACAAATAAAAGAGGGGAAAAAGGACTGCCTAAGTATGATTCCCAATCAGAGACAACGATAGACAGCTGTCCCTGATTGAGAATCATACCCGGCCAAAACAACGAAATAGAAAGCATAGACTTCCCACCCGAGTCACACCCTGACCTAACAAACATAGAGAAAATAGTATCTCTAAGGTCAGGGCGTGACAGTGACTCAATTGCAGCGCCTCTGTAGACTTGCAGCGCCTCTGTAGACTTGCAGAGGCCAAATTGAGCTCCGTAACGCATCGCCGTGCGCCTCCCAAATTTGTAACAATGAGGAGGGCTCCGTATAGCTCCACATTGACATAATTGGTTGACGGTAGGTGGGGGTGGGAGGTCCTGTATAGACACAAACTCACTTCCTTGACAACAGCGCCGCTCCGCAAAGCTCAAGAAGTATGAATGCCCTGACTTCTGCAGAGGCCGTATCACAGAAAATGCTGTATGGCCACTGCAGATGACGGATTGACCATACAGAGCATTTGTTTAGGGTAGGGACGTCCCAAGGATTCCGGATAGCACTAACCTTCCATCCTGCTTGGCTATTGCTGCTTTATTTGAATTATTGGACAACGGAGTCAATGTGCAGGGGCAATGGTTAGTCAAGGTAATTGAGGTAATATGTACATGTAGGTTGAGTTATTAAAGTGACTCTGCATAGATAATAACAGAGAGTAGCAGTGGCGTAAAAGAGGGGGTGGGAAATGCAAACAGTCAGGATAGAGCCTTGTCTTGGATTAGATGTTCAGGAGTCTTATGGCTTTGGGGTAGAAGCTGTTTAGAAGCCTCTCGGACGTAGACTTGGCGCTCCGGTACCGCTTGCCGTGTGGTTGCAGAGAGAACAGTCCATGACTAGGGTGGCTGAAGTCTTTGACAATTTTTAGGGCCTTCCTCTGACACCACTTGGTATAGAGGTCCTGGATGGCAGGAAGCTTGGCCCTGGTGATGTACTGGGCCGTACGCACTACCCTCTGTAATGCCTTACTGTCGGAGTCCGAGCAGTTGCCATACCAGGCAGTGACGCAACCGGTCACGATGCTCTCGATGGTGCAGCTGTAGAAACTTTTGAGGAACTGAGGACCCATGCCAAATCTTTTCTTTTCCTGTTTGATGGTTTGTCAGAGGGCATAGTGGGATTTCTTATAAGCTTCCGGGTTAGAGTCTTGCTCCTTGAAAGTGGCAGCTCTAGCCTTTAGCTCAGTGAGGATGTTGCCTGTAATCTATGGCTTCTGGTTGGGGTATGTACGTACGGTCACTGTGGGGACGACGTCATCGATGCGCTTATTGATGAAGCAAATTACTGATGTGGTGTACTCCTCAATGCCATCGGAAGAATCCCAGAACATATTCCAATCTGTGCTAGCAAAACAGTCCTGTAGCTTAGCATCTACTTCATCTGACCACTTTTTTATTGACCGAGTCACTGCTTTAATATTTGCTTGTAAACAGGAATGAGGAGGATAGAATTATGGTCAGATTTGCCAAATGGAGGGCGAGGGAGAGCTTTGTGCAGTATGTGTCTCTGAGTGGGAGTAAAGGTGGTCTAGAGTATTTTTCCCTCTGGTTGCACATTTAACATGCTGAGTAATTTGGTAAAACTGATTTGTTTCCCTGTATTAAAGTCCCCGGCCACTAGGAGCGCCGCCTCTGGGTGAGCTTTTTCCTGTTTGCTTATGGCGGTATGCAGCTCATTGAGTGCGGTTTTAGTGCCAGCATCGGCTTGTTATGGTATGTAGACAGCTACGAAAAATACAGATGCAAACTCTCTAGGTAGATAGTGTGGTCTACAACTTATCAAGAGATACTCTACCTTAGGCGTGCAAAACCTTGAGACTTCCTTAGATATAGTGCACCAGCTGTTTACAATATATAGTCGGCCCCCCTTGTCTTACCAGACGCTGCTGTTCTGTCCTGCCGATACAGCATATAGCCAGCCAACTGTATGTTGATAATGTCATCGTTCAGCCACAAGATAAGATAAGATAGTAACGTTTTTAATGTCCCATTGGTAGTTTAATCTTCCTCGAAGGTCGTCGATTTTATTTTCCAATGATTGCATGTTAGCTAATAGAATGGAAGGCAGTGGGGGTTTATTAATTTTTATTTTTATTTTTTTATTATTTCACCTTTATTTAACCAGGTAGGCATTTACAATTGCAACCTGGCCAAGATAAAGCAAAGCAGTTAGACACAGACAACAACACAGAGTTACACATGGAGTAAAACAAACATACAGTCAATCATACAGTAGAAAAATAAGTCTATATACAATGTGAGCAAGTGAGGTGAGATAAGGGAGGTAAAGGCAACAAATAGGCCATAGTGGCGAATTAAATACAATATAGCAAGTAAAACACTGGAATGGTTGATTTGCAGTGCTACAGGGTGTGATTAGTGATGGCGTCCCATCCTTTCAGGCTGTTGGCCTGAAGTAGGACTAAATAGATTTAAATTGTGGAGTATGGTATTTATTATTCTTTTGTGAGTGTAGTGTTAAATGGTAGGGTATTTATTATTCTTTTGTGAGTGTAGTGTTAAATGGTAGGGTATTTATTATTCTTTTGTGAGTGTAGTGTTAAATGGTAGGGTATTTATTATTCCTTTTGTGAGTGTAGTGTTAAATGGTAGGGTATTTATTATTCCTTTGTGAGTGTAGTGTTAAATGGTAGGGTATTTATTATTCCTTTGTGAGTGTAGTGTTAAATGGTAGGGTATTTATTATTCCTTTGTGAGTGTAGTGTTAAATGGTAGGGTATTTATTATTCCTTTGTGAGTGTAGTGTTAAATGGTAGGGTATTTATTATTCCTTTGTGAGTGTAGTGTTAAATGGTAGGGTATTTATTATTCCTTTGTGAGTGTAGTGTTAAATGGTAGGGTATTTATTATTCCTTTGTGAGTGTAGTGTTAAATGGTAGGGTATTTATTATTCCTTTGTGAGTGTAGTGTTAAATGGTAGGGTATTTATTATTCCTTTGTGAGTGTAGTGTTAAATGGTAGGGTATTTATTATTCCTTTGTGAGTGTAGTGTTAAATGGTAGGGTATTTATTATTCCTTTGTGAGTGTAGTGTTAAATGGTAGGGTATTTATTATTCCTTTGTGAGTGTAGTGTTAAATGGTAGGGTATTTCTTATTCCTTTGTGAGTGTAGTGTTAAATGGTAGGGTATTTATTATTCCTTTGTGAGTGTAGTGTTAAATGGTAGGGTATTTATTATTCCTTTGTGAGTGTAGTGTTAAATGGTAGGGTATTTTGTTGTTCTTTTTTGTTGGTTTTTGATCATAAAAATGTTTAATAAGTATAAGGTTGTTATACTCCAGAGTACTAGGGGGCGTTAATGCAACATTTACTGGATGCCAACCGCGTTTAAATCTCTTCGAAGAAGAAAAAGGTAAGCGCCATGACACATCGCACAGCTGCCTGAAACAACGACAGCAAAGAATGAAAATATTATTTTGATTTGGTTTTATTTCAGCGTTTGTAAATTCAAAGGAGATTGTCTTTAGTTTTGCACCATGGAGCCGACAGCGCCCAAAAGGTATGTGTACGTTTGATTCGATTGGAAAAGTACAAGTTATGTATGTTAGTTAGCTCGCTAAATTAGCCTCGACAGCTAACGTTATATCAAATATTTTTCAATCTGTAGCTGTAGGTAACCGGTTAGCCACGTTAGCAAGTTTGTTAACAATATTTGTAATTTCTTATAAGATAACGTTAGCTTCACCACTTTGACTTGTAACGTTAGTTATCTAGCTAGTTAACAGTAGATGTTTAACTTCATTTAACTAAATGCTAGCTGGCTACCGTTAGCTAGTTGTTTAGCTTGACAGCATCTGTTTAATATTAGCTGATTTGTGTGTTCTTGTAATGTTAACTTTTTTGCCTAAAAAGATAGTTACTTCAGCATAAGTTATATAAAACTCCCTGTGTACCCAGTTCCACAATTCTTGTCGTGTTGTTGATGCCATAGAAATAGAATGAATAGAACAGACTTGGAACCTCTAGCCACAGAGGGAACAATGACAGATATTTTTACCGGATGTATAAGTGTGAAGCATCCGGTTGACGTTTCCACTCACTAGCAAATAATGGTGGTGAGTGGAAGCCCAATGTCCGGCCGTGGTAGGAGATGGATTTTGGACAACATACTACTAATTTTCTCATTGAGGAAAGAGTTGACCAATATAGTTTTCTGTTTCGAAAAACAGAGTGGACTAAGTTTAAAAAAACTAAAAAATGTAGTCTTTAACCTTTGCCAAACTTTCAAAAAAGTGTGTTGTTTAGTAGTGCAAGAGTGAATTTAGTTATTGCACACTCACACTTCACAGAGTAGGTGTTTATATCGAAAATAAGTTAATACCCCTTTCTTGTTCTGCCTACTGTGATTAATTTGCTCCGATTGGTAACAACAAGCTGTGGTCTGTCTTGGGTTAGATATAAACATCTTTGCTTGAACCCTGGGAAGTTCACTGGTAAACTCAAGGATACACTCGCAATGACTGCCTATTTCCATGGTCATTTGAATTGGCCTATCAACTGATGCTGGATTTCCATGGTAATGTAGAATGTTCATTCAAATGTCAGCTGATGTAGCTCATGTGATGGAATGTATTTTTTTGTCTAATGTAAGTTGAGTTGACTCAACAAATCACAGCACAGATTGAAGGGTACACTTCCTGCTTTTACTTCCTGCCATGGGTACACTCAAAATGGCTGGCAGCCCAACAATTATTCCATCATTGACTTGAATGGGGATTCCCGTTCTATTTATTTCTGTGGTTGATTCTCTTCCTCCACAGCAAGCTGAAGAAACTGAGTGAAGACAGTCTAACAAAACAACCAGAGGAGGTCTTTGATGTTCTGGAAAAACTTGGTGAAGGGTGAGTATTAATTCATTTTACATCATTAAAACCTGAATAACATTTCTAATGAAAATAGATGTTTGTGTACATTGACATTATGATAATGACTAGATTTATGAAATGGCTGATGGAACCACTAATATGTTATACAGGATCCTGGTCTTTGGTACTTTCTGCATAATTTCCACTGTCTTGATTCATCTCCTCCAGGTCCTATGGCAGTGTGTTTAAAGCCATCCATAAGGAGTCAGGCCAGGTGGTGGCTATCAAACAGGTGCCTGTTGAGTCAGACCTCCAGGAGATCATCAAGGAGATATCCATCATGCAGCAGTGTGACAGGTATTCTGTATGTAAGAGAGGAAAGACTCTCTGGCCCAGACTTTCATCAGGCAGAGCTAGCATGGCTCCAGAGGCTAGTGAGAGGAGAACGGTCTCCTCCTCTACAATCACATAACCAGTACCACACACACTACCCCACACTCTGTTACTATAACCAGTACCCCACACTCTGTTACTATAACCAGTACCCCACACTCTGTTACTATAACCAGTACCCCACACTCTGTTACTATAACCAGTACCACACACTCTGTTACTATAACCAGTACCACACACTCTGTTACTATAACCAGTACCCCGCACTCTGTTACTATAACCAGTACCCCACACTCTGTTACTATAACCAGTACCCCACACTCTGTTACTATAACCAGTACCCCACACTCTGTTACTATAACCAGTACCCCACACTCTGTTACTATAACCAGTACCCCACACTCTGTTACTATAACCAGTACCCCACACTCTGTTACTATAACCAGTACCACACACTCTGTTTGCTCACCTTTCATCAATAATTGTTTGTTCTGTCTCTCCTCCTGTCCAGTCCCTATGTGGTGAAGTACTATGGCAGCTACTTTAAGAACACAGACCTGTGGATAGTGATGGAGTACTGTGGAGCCGGCTCTGTTTCAGACATCATCAGACTACGCAATAAGACGGTCAGTATATTTACGACGTTTGACAATGAAGATGACCTTTGGTGCTTCGGTAACCTTTTACATTAATTGGTCGTGATTTTAATGTGTATTCATAGACTACTGAATCATCAGAATTAATCATTTATACCATCTCCTCTTGTAAAGCTCACAGAGGATGAGATAGCCACCATCCTCAAGTCCACATTGAAAGGTCTGGAGTATCTGCATTTCATGAGGAAGATCCACAGAGACATCAAGGCAGGCAACATTCTCCTCAACACAGAGGGCCATGCCAAACTGGCTGACTTTGGAGTAGCGGGACAACTCACGGTCTGTCTACCTGTCTGTGTCTACCTGTCTGTGTCTGCCTGTCTGTGTCTGCCTGTCTGTGTCTGCCTGTCTGTGTCTGCCTGTCTGTGTCTGCCTGTCTGTGTCTGCCTGTCTGTGTCTGCCTGTCTGTGTCTGCCTGTCTGTGTCTGCCTGTCTGTGTCTGTCTGCCTGTCTGTGTCTGCCTGTCTGTGTCTGTCTGCCTGTCTGTGTCTGCCTGTCTGCCTGTCTGTGTCTGCCTGTCTGTGTCTGCCTGTCTGTGTCTGCCTGTCTGTGTCTACCTGTCTGTGTCTGCCTGTCTGTGTCTACCTGTCTGTGTCTGTCTGCCTGTCTGCCTGTCTGTGTCTGCCTGTCTGTGTCTGCCTGTCTGTGTCTGCCTGTCTGTGTCTGCCTGTCTGTGTCTGCCTGTCTGTCTTCAACTCTTTCCGTCTCGCTGAAGTAAATTCTGACTGTGTCTAACAATGTAATCTGGTGTCAGTTTTATCAGGCGTTCTTATTATCCTTGACTTTATTGTAGTGATTG
Organism: Oncorhynchus clarkii lewisi; assembly: GCF_045791955.1. Lineage (NCBI taxonomy): Eukaryota > Metazoa > Chordata > Actinopteri > Salmoniformes > Salmonidae > Oncorhynchus > Oncorhynchus clarkii. Next base: position 18,883 of record NC_092178.1, on the reverse strand, counting down.
TAGCAGTGAATCACAGAAGTTTATATATAGATGAGACTAATGCTCGTATTATTCTGTCCCTGTCTAGGACACGATGGCAAAGCGGAACACAGTGATCGGGACTCCGTTCTGGATGGCTCCAGAGGTCATCCAGGAGATAGGATATAACTGTGTGGCAGACATCTGGTCCCTGGGCATCACCTCTATAGAGATGGCTGAGGGCAAACCTCCCTACGCTGATATACATCCCATGAGGGTGAGTCTAACCTCTAACCCTGGGCATCACCTCTATAGAGATGGCTGAGGGCAAACCTCCCTACGCTGATATACATCCCATGAGGGTGAGTCTAACCTCTAACCCTGGGAATCACCTTTATAGAGATGGCTGAGGGCAAACCTGTGTGGTTGGGAATCACCTTTATAGATGTAGTGTGTGGTTGGAGATGTAGTGCAGTTTGGCTGCATGTTGATGCTCTTAATTGGGAAAGGGGGATACCTAGTCAGTTGCACAACTGAATGCATTCAACCGAAATGTGTCTTCTGCATTTAACCCAACCCCTCTGAATCAGAGAGGTGGGGGGTGGCCTTCATGAATCCACGTTTTAGCTAATGACTCGTTGGCGGCTATAGCTGAAAAATAAGGAATCTGGAATACTCCAGACAATACTCCAATACTCAATACAATACTCCAGACAACTTTGAATCTGAGAGATCCAGATGTTGATCAAATCCCCTCCCAAAAATGTGATTTGTCACATGCTTGATAAACAACAGATGTAGACTAACAGTGAAATGCTTCCGGGTCCTTTTCACACTAAGCAGAGTTAAAGATAAATATAGGGACACGAGGAATAAATACAGTGAATTACAATAACAGGTAATAACATGGCTATATACAGGGAGGTAATAACATGGTTATATACAGGGAGGTAATAACATGACTATATACAGGGAAGTAATAACATGGCTATATACAGGGAGGTAATAACATGGCTATATACAGGAAGTACCAGGTAATAACATGGCTATATACAGGGAGGTAATAACATGGCTATATACAGGGAGGTAATAACATGACTATATACAGGGAAGTAATAACATGGCTATATACAGGGAGGTAATAACATGGCTATATACAAAGAGTACCAGGTAATAACATGGCTATATACAGGGAGGTAATAACATGGCTATATACAGGGAGGTAATAACATGGCTATATACAGGAAGTACCAGGTAATAACATGGCTATATACAAGGAGTACCAGGTAATAACATGGTTATATACAGGGAGGTAATAACATGGCTATATACAGGGAGGTAATAACATGGCTATATACAGGAAGTACCAGGTAATAACATGGCTATATACAGGGAGGTAATAACATGGTTATATACAGGGAGGTAATAACATGGCTATATACAGGGAGGTAATAACATGGTTATATACAGGGAGGTAATAACATGGTTATATACAGGAAGTACCAGGTAATAACATGGCTATATACAGGGAGGTAATAACATGGTTATATACAGGGAGGTAATAACATGGTTATATACAGGAAGTACCAGGTAATAACATGGCTATATACAGGGAGGTAATAACATGGTTATATACAGGGAGGTAATAACATGGCTATATACAGGGAGGTAATAACATGGCTATATACAGGGAGGTAATAACATGGCTATATACAAGGAGTACCAGGTAATAACATGGCTATATACAGGGAGGTAATAACATGGCTATATACAGGGAGGTAATAACATGGCTATATACAGGAAGTACCAGGTAATAACATGGCTATATACAAGGAGTACCAGGTAATAACATGGTTATATACAGGGAGGTAATAACATGGCTATATACAGGGAGGTAATAACATGGTTATATACAGGAAGTACCAGGTAATAACATGGCTATATACAGGGAGGTAATAACATGGTTATATACAGGGAGGTAATAACATGACTATATACAGGGAAGTAATAACATGACTATATACAGGGAAGTAATAACATGGCTATATACAGGAAGTACCAGGTAATAACATGGCTATATACAGGGAGGTAATAACATGGCTATATACAGGGAGGTAATAACATGACTATATACAGGGAAGTAATAACATGGCTATATACAGGGAGGTAATAACATGGCTATATACAAAGAGTACCAGGTAATAACATGGCTATATACAGGGAGGTAATAACATGGCTATATACAGGGAGGTAATAACATGGCTATATACAGGAAGTACCAGGTAATAACATGGCTATATACAAGGAGTACCAGGTAATAACATGGTTATATACAGGGAGGTAATAACATGGCTATATACAGGGAGGTAATAACATGGCTATATACAGGAAGTACCAGGTAATAACATGGCTATATACAGGGAGGTAATAACATGGTTATATACAGGGAGGTAATAACATGGCTATATACAGGGAGGTAATAACATGGTTATATACAGGGAGGTAATAACATGGTTATATACAGGGAGGTAATAACATGGTTATATACAGGAAGTACCAGGTAATAACATGGCTATATACAGGGAGGTAATAACATGGTTATATACAGGGAGGTAATAACATGGTTATATACAGGAAGTACCAGGTAATAACATGGCTATATACAGGGAGGTAATAACATGGTTATATACAGGGAGGTAATAACATGGCTATATACAGGGAGGTAATAACATGGCTATATACAGGGAGGTAATAACATGGCTATATACAAGGAGTACCAGGTAATAACATGGCTATATACAGGGAGGTAATAACATGGCTATATACAGGGAGGTAATAACATGGCTATATACAGGAAGTACCAGGTAATAACATGGCTATATACAAGGAGTACCAGGTAATAACATGGTTATATACAGGGAGGTAATAACATGGCTATATACAGGGAGGTAATAACATGGTTATATACAGGAAGTACCAGGTAATAACATGGCTATATACAGGGAGGTAATAACATGGTTATATACAGGGAGGTAATAACATGGCTATATACAGGGAGGTAATAACATGGCTATATACAGGGAGGTAATAACATGGCTATATACAAGGAGTACCAGGTAATAACATGGCTATATACAGGGAGGTAATAACATGGCTATATACAGGGAGGTAATAACATGGCTATATACAGGAAGTACCAGGTAATAACATGGCTATATACAAGGAGTACCAGGTAATAACATGGTTATATACAGGGAGGTAATAACATGGCTATATACAGGGAGGTAATAACATGGTTATATACAGGAAGTACCAGGTAATAACATGGCTATATACAGGGAGGTAATAACATGGTTATATACAGGGAGGTAATAACATGGCTATATACAGGGAGGTAATAACATGGCTATATACATGGAGTACCAGGTAATAACATGGCTATATACAGGGAGGTAATAACATGGTTATATACAGGGAGGTAATGACATGGTTATATACAGGGAGTACCAGGTAATAACATGGCTATATACAGGAAGTACCAGGTAATAACATGGCTATATACAGGAAGTACCAGGTAATAACATGGCTATATACAGGAAGTACCAGGTAATAACATGGCTATATACAGGAAGTACCAGGTAATAACATGGCTATATACAGGGAGTACCAGGTAATGACATGGCTATATACAGGGAGTACCAGGTAATAACATGACTATATACAGGGAGGTAATAACATGGCTATATACAGGGAGTACCAGGTAATAACATGACTATATACAGGAAGTACCAGGTAATAACATGACTATATACAGGGAGTACCAGGTAATAACATGGCTATATACAGGGAGTACCAGGTAATAACATGGCTATATACAGGGAGGTAATAACATGGCTATATACAGGGAGTACCAGGTAATAACATGGCTATATACAGGGAGGTAATAACATGACTATATACAGGGAGTACCAGGTAATAACATGGCTATATACAGGGAGTACCAGGTAATAACATGGCTATATACAGGGAGGTAATAACATGACTATATACAGGGAGTACCAGGTAATAACATGGCTATATACAGGGAGTACCAGGTAATAACATGGCTATATACAGGGAGGTAATAACATGGTTATATACAGGGAGTACCAGGTAATAGCTATTTGATTAGCTATTTATCAGTCTTGTTTAGCAGTCTTAAGGCTTGGGGTTAGAAGCTGTTCATGGTCCTGTTGGTTCCAGGCTTGGTGCATCGGTACTGCTTGCTGTGCGGTAGCAGAGAGAACAGTCTATGGTTTGGGGGTAGAAGCTGGTCAGGGTCCTGTTGGTTCCAGACAAGGTGCATCGGTACTGCTTGCTGTGCGGTAGCAGAGAGAACAGTCTATGGTTTGGGGGTAGAAGCTGGTCAGGGTCCTGTTGGTTCCAGACTTGGTGCATCGGTACTGCTTGCTGTGCGGTAGCAAAGAGAACAGTCTATGGTTTGGGGGTAGAAGCTGGTCAGGGTCCTGTTGGTTCCAGACAAGGTGCATCGGTACTGCTTGCCGTGTGGTAGCAGAGAGAACAGTCTATGGTTTGGGGGTAGAAGCTGGTCAGGGTCCTGTTGGTTCCAGACAAGGTGCATCGGTACTGCTTGCCGTGTGGTAGCAGAGAGAACAGTCTATGGTTTGTGGGTAGAAGCTGGTCAGGGTCCTGTTGGTTCCAGACAAGGTGCATCGGTACTGCTTGCCGTGTGGTAGCAGAGAGAACAGTCTATGGTTTGGGGGTAGAAGCTGGTCAGGGTCCTGTTGGTTCCAGACAAGGTGCATCGGTACTGCTTGCTGTGTGGTAGCAGAGAGAACAGTCTATGGTTTGGGGGTAGAAGCTGGTCAGGGTCCTGTTGGTTCCAGACTTGGTGCATCGGTACTGCTTGCCGTGTGGTAGCAGAGAGAACAGTCTATGGTTTGGGGGTAGAAGCTGGTCAGGGTCCTGTTGGTTCCAGACAAGGTGCATCGGTACTGCTTGCTGTGCGGTAGCAGAGAGAACAGTCTATGGTTTGGGGGTAGAAGCTGGTCAGGGTCCTGTTGGTTCCAGACAAGGTGCATCGGTACTGCTTGCCGTGTGGTAGCAGAGAGAACAGTCTATGGTTTGGGGGTAGAAGCTGGTCAGGGTCCTGTTGGTTCCAGACTTGGTGCATCGGTACTGCTTGCCGTGTGGTAGCAGAGAGAACAGTCTATGGTTTGGGGGTAGAAGCTGGTCAGGGTCCTGTTGGTTCCAGACAAGGTGCATCGGTACTGCTTGCTGTGCGGTAGCAGAGAGAACAGTCTATGGTTTGGGGGTAGAAGCTGGTCAGGGTCCTGTTGGTTCCAGACAAGGTGCATCGGTACTGCTTGCCGTTTTGGTAGCAGAGAGAACAGTCTATGGTTTGGGGGTAGAAGCTGGTCAGGGTCCTGTTGGTTCCAGACAAGGTGCATCGGTACTGCTTGCTGTGTGGTAGCAGAGAGAACAGTCTATGATTTGGGTGACTGGAGTCTTTAACAATTCTTTAGGCTTCCCTCTGACACCGCCTGGTATAGAGGTCCTGGATGGCAGGGAGCTCGTCCCCAGTGATGTACTGGGCTGTGTGCACTTCCCTCTGACACCGCCTGGTATAGAGGTCCTGGATGGCAGGGAGCTCGTCCCCAGTGATGTACTGGGCTGTGTGCACTTCCCTCTGACACCGCCTGGTATAGAGGTCCTGGATGGCAGGGAGCTCGTCCCCAGTGATGTACTGGGCTGTGTGCACTTCCCTCTGACACCGCCTGGTATAGAGGTCCTGGATGGCAGGGAGCTCGTCCCCAGTGATGTACTGGGCTGTGTGCACTTCCCTCTGGCACCGCCTGGTATAGAGGTCCTGGATGGCAGGGAGCTCGTCCCCAGTAATGTACTGGGCTGTGTGCACTTCCCTCTGACACCGCCTCGTATAGAGGTCCTGGATGGCAGGGAGCTCGTCCCCAGTGATGTACTGGGCTGTGTGCACTTCCCTCTGACACCGCCTGGTATAGAGGTCCTGGATGGCAGGGAGCTCGTCCCCAGTAATGTACTGGGCTGTGTGCACTTCCCTCTGACACCGCCTGGTATAGAGGTCCTGGATGGCAGGGAGATCGTCCCCAGTGATGTACTGGGCTGTGTGCACTTCCCTCATACACCGCCTGGTATAGAGGTCCTGGATGGCAGCGAGCTCGTCCCCAGTGATGTACTGGGCTGTGTGCACTTCCCTCTGACACCGCCTGGTATAGAGGTCCTGGATGGCAGGGAGCTCGTCCCCAGTGATGTACTGGGCTGTGTGCACTTCCCTCTGACACCGCCTGGTATATAGGTCCTGGATGGCAGGGAGCTCGTCCCCAGTGATGTACTGGGCTGTGTGCACTTCCCTCTGACACCGCCTGGTATATAGGTCCTGGATGGCAGGGAGCTCGTCCCCAGTGATGTACTGGGCTGTGTGCACTTCCCTCTGACACCGCCTGGTATAGAGGTCCTGGATGGCAGCGAGCTCGTCCCCAGTGATGTACTTGGCTGTACGCACTTCCCTCTGTAGCACCTTACGGTCGGGGGCCTTGCGGTTGCCGTACCAAGCGGTCTATAGACATTCATTAGGGTTTACAGAGAGGTTCCGTACCAACTGGTCTATAGACATTCATTAGGGTTTACAGAGGGGTTCCGTACCAACTGGTCTATAGACATTCATTAGGGTTTACAGAGAGGTTCCGTACCAACTGGTCTATAGACATTCATTAGGGTTTACAGAGAGGTTCCGTACCAACTGGTCTATAGACATTCATTAGGGTTTACAGAGAGGTTCCGTACCAACTGGTCTATAGACATTCATTAGGGTTTACAGAGAGGTTCCGTACCAACTGGTCTATAGACATTCATTAGGGTTTACAGAGAGGTTCCGTACCAACTGGTCTATAGACATTCATTAGGGTTTACAGAGAGGTTCCGTACCAACTGGTCTATAGACATTCATTAGGGTTTAAAGAGAGGTCCGTACCAACTGGTCTATAGACATTCATTAGGGTTTACATTGAGGCTTCTATACTACCTGCTTAACTAGGTGTTTTCTGTCTCTCCTTCCTCTGTATTACTGTCAGGCTATTTTCATGATCCCAACCAACCCTCCACCTACGTTCAGGAAGCCTGAGCTGTGGACAGACGACTTCACACACTTTGTAAAGAAATGTCTGGTGAAGAACCCAGAACAGAGAGCTACAGCCACGCAACTACTACAGGTGAGACACACACACAACTACTACAGGTGAGACACACACACACACAACTACTACAGGTGAGACACACACACACACAACTACTACAGGTGAGACACACACACACAACTACTACAGGTGAGACACACACACACACAACTACTACAGGTGAGACACACACACACAGCTACTACAGGTGAGACACACACACAGCTACTACAGGTGAGACACACACACACACAGCTACTACAGGTGAGACACACACACACACAGCTACTATAGGTGAGACACACACACAGCTACTACAGGTGAGACACACACACACAGCTACTACAGGTGAGACACACACACACAGCTACTACAGGTGAGACACACACACACAGCTACTACAGGTGAGACACACACACAGCTACTACAGGTGAGACACACACACAGCTACTACAGGTGAGACACACACACACAGCTACTGCAGGTGAGACACACACACACAGCTACTACCGGTGAGACACACACACACACAGCTACTACAGGTGTCTCACCTGTAGTATAGTCTACACACACACACAGCTACTACAGGTGAGACACACACACACAGCTACTACAGGTGAGACACACACACACAGCTACTACAGGTGAGACACACACACAGCTACTACAGGTGAGACACACACACACACAGCTACTACAGGTGAGACACACACACACACAGCTACTACAGGTGAGACACACACACACAGCTACTACAGGTGAGAGACACACACAGCTACTACAGGTGAGAGACACACACAGCTACTACAGGTGAGACACACACACACAGCTACTACAGGTGAGACACACACACACACAGCTACTACAGGTGAGACACACACACACACAGCTACTACAGGTGAGACACACACACACACACAGCTACTACAGGTGAGACACACACACACACACAGCTACTACAGGTGAGACACACACACACAGCTACTACAGGTGAGAGACACACACACAGCTACTACAGGTGAGACACACACACACAGCTACTACAGGTGAGACACACACACACACAGCTACTACAGGTGAGACACACACACACACACAGCTACTACAGGTGAGACACACACACACAGCTACTACAGGTGAGACACACACACACAGCTACTACAGGTGAGACACACACACACAGCTACTACAGGTGAGACACACACACACAGCTACTACAGGTGAGACACACACACACAGCTACTACAGGTGAGACACACACACACACAGCTACTACAGGTGAGACACACACACACAGCTACTACAGGTGAGACACACACACACAGCTACTACAGGTGAGACACACACACACAGCTACTACAGGTGAGAGACACACACAGCTACTACAGGTGAGAGACACACACACAGCTACTACAGGTGAAACACACACACACACAGCTACTACAGGTGAGACACACACACACAGCTACTACAGGTGAGACACACACACACAGCTACTACAGGTGAGACACACACACACAGCTACTACAGGTGAGACACACACACACAGCTACTACAGGTGAGACACACACACACACAGCTACTACAGGTGAGACACACACACACACAGCTACTACAGGTGAGACACACACACACAGCTACTACAGGTGAGACACACACAGACTGCGTGCTCATACAAAACGTACTGTCATCTTCAGCTCATCAGAGTAACACCTGGACATGTGTCTGTCTGTGCTGCCCCCTTCGTCTATGAACATATTAGAAACACTGTTAGTCAGAGCTTGGTCAACTTACTGCCTTCCTCGCTCTCTCCTGTAGCATCCGTTCATCACGGCAGCCAAGCCAGTCACCATCCTGAGAGACCTGATCACTGAGTCCATGGAGATGAAGGCTAAGCGACAACAGGAGCAGCAGAGAGAGCTGGAGGAGGAGGACGACTCTGTAAGTATAGTCTATCAATCAATCAAATGCATTAATAAAACCCTTACATCAGCTGATGTCTCAAAGTGCTGTACAGAAACCCAGCCTAAAACCCCAAACAGCAAGCAATGCAGGTGTAGAAGCACGGTGCCTAGGAAAAACTCCCTAGAAAGGCCAAAACCTAGGAAGAAACCTAGAGAGGAACCAGGCTATGTGGGGTGGCCAGTCCTCTTCTGGCTGTGCCGGGTGGAGATTATAACAGAACATGGCCAAGATGTTCAAATGTTCATAGGTGACCAGCAGGGTCAAATAATAATAATAATCACAGTGGATGTCGAGGGTGCAGCAAGTCAGCACCTCAGGAGTAAATGTCAGTTGGCTTTTCATAGCCGATCATTGAGAGTATCTCTACCGCTCCGGCTGTCTCTAGAGAGTTGAAAACAGCAGGTCTGGGACAGGTAGCACATCCGGTGAACAGGTCAGGGTTCCATAGCCGCAGGCAGAACAGTTGAAACTGGAGCAGCAGCACGGCCAGGTGGCCTGGGGACAGCAAGGAGTCATCATGCCAGGTAGTCCTGAGGCATGGTCCTAGGGCTCAGGTCCTCTGAGAGAGAAAGACAGAATTAGAAAGAGCATACTTAAATTCACACAGGACACTGGATAAGACAGGAGAAATACTCCAGATATAACAAACTGACCCTAGCCCCCAGACACACAAACTACTGCAGCATAAATACTGGAGGCTGAGACGGGAGGGGTCAGGAGACACTGTGGCCCCATCCGATGACACCCCTGGACAGGGCCAAACAGGAAGGATATAACCCCACCCACTTTGCCAAAGCACAGCCCCCACACCACTAGAGGGATATCTTCAACCACCAACTTACCATCCTGAGAAAAGGCAGAGTATAGCCCACAAAGTTCTCCGCCACTGGTTGGCTGTTGGAGATCCTGTAGAACCACGTCCAGATAAAGCATCATGTTAATGTTACTACTGGTTGGCTGGTGGAGGTCCTGTAGAACCACGTCCAGATAAAGCATCATGTTCATGTTACTACTGGTTGGCTGGTGGAGGTCCTGTAGAACCACGTCCAGATAAAGCATCATGTTAATGTTACTACTGGTTGGCTGGTGGAGGTCCTGTAGAACCACGTCCAGATAAAGCTTCCGGAGTGAAAAAGTTGAATGAAAAATTTTGAGCAAGGGGGAAAAAGCTCCAAATTGAGCTCAGGTGCATCCTGCTTCCATTAATCATCCTTGATGTTTCTACAACTTGATTGGAGTCCACCTGTGGTAAATTCAATTGATTGGACATGATTTGGAAAGGCACACACCTGTCTATATAAGGTCCCACAGTTGACAGTGCCTGTCGGAGCAACAACCAAGCAATGAGGTCAAAGGAATTGTCCGTAGAGCTCCTAGACAGGATTATGTCAAGGCACAGATCTGGGGAAGGGTACCAACAACTTCCCATGAACACAGTGGCCTCCATCATTCTTAAATGAAATATGTTCTCTTCCTAGAACTCCCCCGATTGCTCAGTTTGGCCAGAAGGGCCTTGGTCAGGGAGGTGAACAATAACCTGATGGTCACTCTGACTGAGCTCTAGAGTTCCTCTGTGGAGATGGGAGAACCTTCTTGAAGGACAACCATCTCTGCAACACTCCACCAACCAGGTCTTTATGGTAGAGTGGCCAGACAGAATTCACTCTTCACTAAAAGGCACCTGAATGATTCTGACCTTGAGAAACAAGATTCTCTGGTCTGATGAAACCAATATTGAACTCTTTGGCCTGAATGCCAAGCGTCACGTCTGGAGGAAACCAGGCACCGCTCATCACCTGACCAATACCATCCCTACAGTGAAGCATGGTGTGGCAGCATCATGCTGTGGGGATGAGCGGTGTTTCATGTTGTTTTTGCTTTGTCATTATGGGGTATTGATGAGGGAAAAAAATCTATCGAATCCATTTTAGAATAAGACTGTAATGTGAAAAGTCAAGGGGTCTGAATACTTTCCGAATGCACTAAGTATTCACACCACTGAAGTCAACTTTGTAGAAACACCTTTGGCAGCGAATACAGCTGTGAATCCTTCGGGGCAAAGAGCGGTCCACACCTGGATTGATTGTTTTAAAAATTATTCAAATGCTGTTAAGTTGGTTATTGACCATTGCTAGACAACTATTTTCAAGTTTTGCCATGATGCAGCCACCACCATGCTTGAAAATATGGGAGTGGTACTCAGTGATGTTTGGGGCAAATCTGACAAAGTGAATTGCAGTATGACTTTAGTGCCTTGTTGCAAACAAGAAGCATGTTTTGGAATATTTTTATTCTGTAAAGGTTTCCTTCTTTTCACTCTGTCATTTAGGTTCGTTTTGTGGGGTAACTACAATGTTGTTGATCCATCCTCAGTTTTCTCCTATCACAGCTATTAGACTCTGTAACTGTTTTAAAGTCACCATTGGCCTCATGGTGAAACCCCTGAGCGGTTTCCTTCCTCTCCGGCAACTGAGTTAGGAAGGATGCCTGTATCTTTGTAGTGACTGGGTGTATTGATACACCATCCAAAGTGTAATTAGTAACTTCACCATGCTCAAAGGGGATATTCAATGTTTGTTTTTAATTTTTTGCCCATCTACCAATAGGTGCCCTTTGTGAGACATTGTAAAACCTCCCTGGTCGTTGTGGTTTAATCTATGTTTGAAATTCACTGCTCAACAGAGGGGCCTTACAGATAATTGTGTATGTGTTGGGTACATAGATGAGGTAGTCATTCAAAAATCATATTAAACATTATTATTGCACACAGACTGATGTGACTTGTTCAGCAAATGTTTACTCCTGAACTTATTTTGCTATAACAAAGAGGTTGAATACTTGTTGACTCAAGACCTTTCAGCTTTTCATTTTTTATTAATTATGAACATTTTCTAAAAACACAATTCCACTTTGACATTATGGGGTATAGTGTGTAGGCCAGTGAAACAAAATCTCAATTTTATCCATTTTAAATTCTGTCTGTAACGCAACAAAATGTGGAAAAAGGTTGAGGGGTGTGAATACTTTCTGAAGGCCCTGTATGAATGAAGTCAGTAACCTTACTGTCCAACTGCTAAAAAGAGCTTTAGAAGATAGTTTGATTGACCTGACCATCCTCTCTCTCTGTCCAGGAAGAGGAGGTGGAAGTGGACTCCCACACCATGGTGAAGTCTGGGTCAGAGGGGGCTGGCACCATGAGAGCTACCAGCACCATGAGTGACGGAGCTCAGACCATGATCGAGCATGGCAGTACCATGTTAGAGGCAGACCTGGGAACCATGGTCATCAACAGTGATGAGGAGGAGGAGGACAACGATGAAGGCTCAATGAGGAGTGAGTAGAGCTTGTCAGGATAGTACCGTAGGCTGTCACTAACATAGTGATAATTTAATTGATTATAATGAGCTGTTCAGTACAGGACCGTAGGCTCTGACACATGATATAACATGAACAGACTTCAACAGGTAAACTTATATCTAATGTACATAAGTATTCTGACCTTTTGCTATGAGACTCAAAATTGAGCTCAGGTGCATCCTGTTTCCATTGATCATCCCTGAGATGTTTCTACAACTTGATTGGAGTCCACCTGTGGTAAATTCAATTGATTGGACATGATTTGGAAAGGCACACACCTGTCTATATAAGGTCCCACAGTTGACAGTCCAAGGAACTGTCTGTAGATCTCCGAGATAGAAACTTTCAACACAATTAAAAGAGCGCAGTGGGCTCAATCACTGGGAAGTGGAGACAATATAAAACTACCCGGACTCTGCCCTGGGGCCCAGCCTCCAGGACTCTGCCCTGGGGCCCAGCCTCCAGGACTCTGCCCTGGGGCCCAGCCTCCAGGACTCTGCCCTGGGGCCCAGCCTCCAGGACTCTGCCCTGGGGCCCAGCCTCCAGGACTCTGCCCTGGGGCCCAGCCTCCAGTACTCTGCCTGCCAGAAGGACAACTGTCACTACAGCGCTTCACCCATCTGGTCTTTATGGGACAGTGGCCAGGCCACTCCTGGGAAAATGTCACATGACGCCAGGAGTTTGCATCAAGTCAGGTGAAAGACGACGCAAAAGATTCTGTGGTCTGTCTGATGAGATAAAAATGTAACTCTTTGGCCTGAATGCAAAGCACGATGTCTGGAGCAAACCAGGCACAGCTCATCACCTGTCTAACACCATTCTTACCGTGAAGCATGGTGGTTGAAGCATCATGCTATGGGAATGCTTTTCAGCAGCAGGGGCTGGGAGACTTGTAAGGATAGAGGGAACAAAGCATGGAGCCAAATACAGGCGGATCCTTGATGAGAATCTTGCTTCAGAATGCAAACGACCGAAGACCGGGGCGAAGATGAACATTCCAACAGGACAGTGACCCCAAGCATACAGCCAAAGCAACACTGGAATGTCTTGGCCCAGCCAAAACCCAGACTTGAATCCCATTGAAAATATGTGGAAAGACTTGAAGATGGCTTGAGGAAATGGGCAAGGAAGAATGGGAGAAAAAAAATCGGAATAAATTCACACACCCATGAACTATCTTTCTAGGGAGTTTTTCCTAGCCACCGTGCTTCTACACCTGCATTGCTTGCTGTTTGGGGTTTTAGGCTGGGTTTCTGTACAGCACTGAGATATATCAGCTGGTGTATTTATAAAGCCCTTTTTACATTTGATTGGTGGAGATTACAGCTTTGAGTTCAATCAAAGGTGCTTCTACAAAGTATTGACTAGGGGGTGTGAATACTTATGTACATGAAACAGGACTGTTTTTCATTTTCAATAACTTTGTGTAGGTGGGTGGGGGAAATCAATGTATTCCTTTTGGAATTCAGGCGGTAACAACATGTGTGAATACTTTATATAGTAAAGTAGATGATGTTTCTTCTCTGCCCAGGACACCCCACCTCCCAGCAGGCCCTGAGACCCTCCTTCATGGACTACTTTGACAAGCAGGACTCTAAGGTCCAACAGGAGAGCTATAACCATAACCGGCAGCAGGAACCAGGCTATCACATCAGCCAGGCTAAGAACGTCTTCCCTGACAACTGGAAGGTTCCTCAGGACGGAGACTTTGACTTTGTGAGTTACACCTTCCATGGAACAACATATAGAACCATCCATAGAACTACATATAGAACCATCCATAGAACTACATATAGAACTACATATAGAACCATCCATAGAACTACATATAGAACCATCCATAGAACTACATATAGAACCATCCATAGAACTACATATAGAACTACATATAGAACCATCCATGGAACTACATATAGAACCATCCATAGAACTACATATAGAACTACATATAGAACTACATATAGAACCATCCATAGAACTACATATAGAACTACATATAGAACCATCCATGGAACTACATATAGAACCATCCATAGAACTACATATAGAACTACATATAGAACTACATATAGAACTACATATAGAACTACATATAGAACCATCCATGGAACTATATATAGAACCATCCATAGAACTAGATATATAACTACATATAGAACCATCCATAGAACTAGATATAGAACTACATATAGAACCATCCATAGAACTAGATATAGAACTACATATAGAACCATCCATAGAACTAGATATAGAACTACATATAGAACCATCCATAGAACTAGATATAGAACTACATATAGAACCATCCATAGAACTAGATATAGAACTACATATAGAACCATCCATAGAACTACATATAGAACTACATATAGAACTACATATAGAACTACATATAGAACTACATATAGAACCATCCATGGAACTATATATAGAACCATCCATAGAACTAGATATATAACTACATATAGAACCATCCATGGAACTACATATAGAACCATCCATAGAACTAGATATATAACTACATATAGAACTACATATAGAACTACATATAGAACCATCCATGGAACTATATATAGAACCATCCATGGAACTATATATAGAACCATCCATAGAACTAGATATATAACTACATATAGAACCATCCATAGAACTACATATAGAACTACATATAGAACTACATATAGAACTACATATAGAACTACATATAGAACTACATATAGAACCATCCATGGAACTATATATAGAACCATCCATGGAACTATATATAGAACCATCCATAGAACTAGATATAGAACTACATATAGAACCATCCATAGAACTACATATAGAACCATCCATGGAACTATATATAGAACCATCCATAGAACTAGATATATATAACTACATATAGAACTACATATAGAACTACATATAGAACCATCCATGGAACTATATATAGAACCATCCATAGAACTAGATATAGAACTACATATAGAACCATCCATAGAACTACATATAGAACTACATATAGAACTACATATAGAACTACATATAGAACCATCCATGGAACTATATATAGAACCATCCATAGAACTAGATATATAACTACATATAGAACCATCCATAGAACTAGATATATAACTACATATAGAACCATCCATGGAACTACATATAGAACCATCCATAGAACTAGATATATAACTACATATAGAACTACATATAGAACTACATATAGAACCATCCATGGAACTATATATAGAACCATCCATAGAACTAGATATATAACTACATATAGAACCATCCATAGAACTACATATAGAACTACATATAGAACTACATATAGAACTACATATAGAACTACATATAGAACCATCCATGGAACTATATATAGAACCATCCATAGAACTAGATATAGAACTACATATAGAACCATCCATAGAACTACATATAGAACCATCCATGGAACTATATATAGAACCATCCATAGAACTAGATATATATAACTACATATAGAACTACATATAGAACTACATATAGAACCATCCATGGAACTATATATAGAACCATCCATAGAACTAGATATAGAACTACATATAGAACCATCCATAGAACTACATATAGAACTACATATAGAACTACATATAGAACTACATATAGAACCATCCATGGAACTATATATAGAACCATCCATAGAACTAGATATATAACTACATATAGAACTAGATATATAACTATATATAGAACCATCCATAGAACTAGATATATAACTACATATAGAACCATCCATAGAACTAGATATAGAACTACATATAGAACCATCCATAGAACTACATATAGAACTACATATAGAACTACATATAGAACCATCCATGGAACTATATATAGAACCATCCATAGAACTAGATATATAACTACATATAGAACCATCCATGGAACTATATATAGAACCATCCATAGAACTAGATATATAACTACATATAGAACCATCCATGGAACTATATATAGAACCATCCATAGAACTAGATATATAACTACATATAGAACCATCCATAGAACTAGATATATAACTACATATAGAACCATCCATAGAACTAGATATAGAACTACATATAGAACCATCCATAGAACTAGATATAGAACTACATATAGAACCATCCATAGAACTAGATATAGAACTACATATAGAACCATCCATAGAACTAGATATAGAACTACATATAGAACTACATATAGAACTACATATAGAACCATCCATGGAACTATATATAGAACCATCCATAGAACTAGATATATAACTACATATAGAACCATCCATGGAACTACATATAGAACCATCCATAGAACTAGATATATAACTACATATAGAACTACATATAGAACTACATATAGAACTACATATAGAACCATCCATGGAACTATATATAGAACCATCCATAGAACTAGATATATAACTACATATAGAACCATCCATAGAACTACATATAGAACTACATATAGAACTACATATAGAACTACATATAGAACCATCCATGGAACTATATATAGAACCATCCATAGAACTAGATATATAACTACATATAGAACCATCCATGGAACTATATATAGAACCATCCATAGAACTAGATATATAACTACATATAGAACCATCCATAGAACTAGATATATAACTACATATAGAACCATCCATGGAACTACATATAGAACTACATATGTTTTTTGGACTACATATGTTCTTTGCATGGCAAAGAGGGACTTTGCAATTAATTGCAATTCATCTGATCACTCTTCACAACATTCTGGAGTATATGCAAACTGCCATCATACAAACTGAGGCAGCAGACTTTGAAAATTAATATTTGTGTCATTCTCAAAACTTTTGGCCAAGACTGTAGAACCGTCCGTGGAATTACATCTATAATCCCTATAGTAATTTAATAGCATCTCTGGGATCAGTAGTCATGTAATAGTCATGTGACCGCATCTCTTTCCGTCCCTTGGTCTTTACTTCCTCTCTGACACAGTGGTTTAGGCTTTGCCGTGTTCTAAAGTTGCTTCTCTGTGTGTGTGTCTGTGTGTGTGTGTGTGTCTGTGTGTGTGTGTGTGTGTGTGTGTGTGTGTGTGTGTGTGTGTGTGTCCCTGCGTGTTCTCTGTCTAAGCAGCTGAAGAACCTTGACTTTGAGGAGCTGCAGCTGCGTCTGACGGCTCTGGACCCCATGATGGAGAGAGAGATCGAGGAGCTGCGCCAGCGCTACACCGCCAAGAGACAACCCATCCTCGACGCAATGGACGCCAAGAAACGCAGACAGCAGAACTTCTGAAGAGCCTGACCTGAGGAACACATTCTGACCTGGGCCCGTGTTCATACAGCGTCTCACTTTCCAGAGTGCTGATCTAGGCTAAGGTCCACTTTCCATGTAATCTTATTCCTTATGATCTAAAAGGCAGAACTGATGCTAGATCAGCACTCTGGCAGCAGAACTGCTGAGGACCTTAGAGAAGGCATGGTGCTTTCTGTTAAGACCTGACCAAGGGAGAGGAGAGACCTGACAGCTCTCTGGAATTGAATTCAACCTGTGCTCCTAAATGTCCATTTTCTCATCACCACCCCAGTAGTCAGGATGACTCCAGTCCACACTATTTCCCCAAGCGCTCTGGACTAATGTAACAATTCTTAGCCTCCCCATCTGTTAATGATGAACCTGTAGGTAGCCTCACATCTCTGTTAATGATGAACCTGTAGGTAGCCTCACATCTCTGTTAATTATGAACCTGTAGGTAGCCTTACATCTCTCTGTTAATGATGACCCTGTAGGTAGCCTCACATCTCTGTTAATTATGAACCTGTAGGTAGCCTCACATCTCTCTGTTAATTATGAACCTGTAGGTAGCCTCACATCTCTCTGTTAATTATGAACCTGTAGGTAGCCTCACATCTCTCTGTTAATGATGAACCTGTAGGTAGCCTCACATCTCTCTGTTAATGATGAACCTGTAGGTAGCCTCACATCTCTCTGTTAATGATGAACCTGTAGGTAGCCTTACATCTCTGTTAATTATGAACCTGTAGGTAGCCTCACATCTCTCTGTTAATTATGAACCTGTAGGTAGCCTCACATCTCTCTGTTAATTATGAACCTGTAGGTAGCCTCACATCTCTCTGTTAATGATGAACCTGTAGGTAGCCTCACATCTCTCTGTTAATGATGAACCTGTAGGTAGCCTCACATCTCTCTGTTAATGATGAACCTGTAGGTAGCCTCACATCTCTCTGTTAATGATGAACCTGTAGGTAGCCTCACATCTCTCTGTTAATTATGAACCTGTAGGTAGCCTCACATCTCTCTGTTAATTATGAACCTGTAGGTAGCCTCACATCTCTCTGTTAATTATGAACCTGTAGGTAGCCTCACATC